>NW_010551276.1:14750-32185 GCF_000687285.1 Phaethon lepturus | reverse complement strand
TGGTGTAGAGGCATTTCAGCTGGGCTGTTGGTTGTGTCACCCTCCTGGAGGAACATCCTTTAGTTCCTTTGAGGAAGAGTTGGTGTTTCCCTGTTGGGTCCTCTTACCTTGGGAGTCCCTGGCTCATCTCTGTATGACCTCAAGCATGCAGCAGTGTAGCCAGCACGTCTCAGAGCAACAGGCTGAGTGCCTTCAAGTCTAGTTTATAGCCCTGTCAAAAAGGCCCGCTAGCTTGCGAGCAAAGACCCTGTTTTCTCTTTGAGAAAGGTTAATCCAATATGATGCCAGCAAGCCAGGTGCCATGTAGGCCATCTCATTATCCAACCCCCCGAGATTTAGAGCTGTCTACAAATACAATAGCTCTAAAAAGGTCTGCACTTGCAGGAGAACTTACTTAGGATCTGACAGTGAAGTGAGAGACAGTGAAACACTGCTCTTGCACAGAGAGACTGAAAGGGGCCCAGTGACAATTTTTAAACGCATAAAACACAAGGAAGAAGCTGTTCTCTCAGATGGAGGGGCAGAAAGTTAGGAGAGTGCGCTGTAGCAATGGAGATGGAAATCTTAAGGATAGTAGGATCGCTAGGTACTGGAATGTGTCATCTGGGCAGGTTTGAAATTCCCGGCATGGGAATCTCAAAGAACAGGCTAGATAAACATCTCTCTGTAATCACAAGGATAGGGCTGACTCCTTCTTGTGTCCTCAAGGTCATTCTGCATCCCAGTTCTCTACAATTGTGTAGCTAACTAGTGCTAATTTATGGTCATTGTTATTTAATACATTCATAAACACAGTTGAGAAGGGAGTGAGCAATGAACCAGTTGTCACCTAACTGCTCACTTCCTTCTCTGGATTAGTAAAAGTGTATTGAGCAATACTGATCCTCTAATCCAGCCTCAGGTATCACCGAATTGCTAGGCAGACCTCCCTAAGTCTATTTTTCTATGATTTTGCATTACAAGACCGGCGTGTTGATTCTAGGAGGTAAATACAGTGGCCTCAGATAGTCCTTTTTTACAGCATCTGATTTGATCCTAACTTTTCACAGTGCTGACAAATAAGCCTTCCTGAACATCATCCACCTCTCCCCTAATCAGCTCTGTATTGAATTTTACCTGGTAGCAGCGAGACAAAAGGTAGTTCCAGGAACGGCAGCCAGAACCTTGGCTGTGATGCTACTGCTGTTGTTTGACAAGGATCTGATTCCTTTAAAAACACTTGCTGTGGCTTGAAGAAAGCAAAATCTGCAAGAATTATTCACTGCAATACCTCTATTTGCTAGCGAGGAGAGATGCCTGAAAGCCAGTCAAAGCTTTGTTGTATATATATCTTTTTTAGAGAAGCAGCACTTCTTGCAAAGGAACTCACTGAGAGGTAGGAGAAGGAGTGGAAGAGCTATGGACTTGGAATATGGTTTGAAGAAAGTTTTTACACTTAATTTCTTTTTAAAAATCCCACCATCTTTTCTTCCTAACATCCTTCAGATTTTTCTGAATTTTCTAAGGAAAATATCTATGTGCTGCCAGACAAATAATTGCCTGATTCTTATAAATACTCTGTATTCTGGTGGTGATCATGGTAACAATTTTTTTTGTAGGGAGTTTGCCATATGCAACATAAACTCTCCCAGATTTACATAAAAAAGCAATGAAGGGGTAATTACATGAATGTATGTATAAGGTGAAAAAAATCCACACTAAACTTCTTCAAAGAGTTTTGTCATCACAATCAGTTAAGGAATAACCAAGGCTAGTTAGAGTCTTGAATCAGAAAGATTTGGCTGTAGAAACCTTTCCAGCCATCTATCAGTTTGAGATATTTGGGGAATAGAAAGTACCTCTAGAAGAATATACTTTTCATATAAAATCTGCAGTGCCTTTTACCCATACTTAAATTAGTCCCTTTCTCAAAGTAGTGTCTTTCTCAAACGAGCATCTTTCTTAAGCAGAACGTAGGCTCATGTTTTTCTGACATAGTTAATGGCTCTAATAACACCCTCCTACATCTTTGCTCCCAGCCAACAAGCCATATAATATTTCTTGCACAATAATATCTCATTGAAAAAGGTGAATATCTTACAAAGCTTGCTTTCCTCATGTAGACATTGTGTCTACACTAAATCTGATGTCTTGTATGTGTAGGAGTTGCCTTCCCGTAAGAAGACGTTAATTGTTTCCTTGCTTTTTGGACCAAAGGGTCCCTGGTTTTATCACCTGCTATGTAAAGCAGGTTTATAAGTTGCATGTAAAGGTCATTTTCTGGCTTGTGATTGAGTTTAGGTGAATGTCTTGATGTGCTGTTTTTCATCTAAATTGCTACACACTCCAGCACCACATCTCAGCTGGGAGGTGGCAATTAACTGAGAGCTTCCTAAACCACATCTCAAGCTGCCTGTGGTTTTCTGGGTTTCCTCATCCACGCTGGTACAAAGTAGCTTAACTTCCTCATGGTTTCCAGAATACCCCACCAATGTACAAGCACCGGGTTTTTAACCCTCTCAGAGCAGTGCCCTTGTTTCCACACAACTCTGAGCTGGGCCAAATACTGGTCTCAATAGATTCAGCAAAGCCAGGTTTTAGCACTGGAGACCCAGGGAGTGCCTGGTCCTGGTGAACCCAATGCTGTGGAGGTGGGAGGTTTTGAGGAACCTCATTGAGTGATACATGGTTGCATGGACCTGGAGATGAGGTGCCGTGGCTGCCCTGGGAAGTATAAGCAGTGGAGTCGTCTCTCTGCGGGAGGAATTGAGCTGGGCGGGATTTTCGTTAAGCAGCTGGCTGGGGACATTGGGGCTGGCAGCATGTTGCTCACTCACTCCCCCACCATGGGATGGGGAGAGAATCAGAAGGGTAAAAGTGAGAAAACTCATGGTTTGAGATAAAGACAGTTCAACAGGTAAAGCAAAAGTCGTGCACACAAGCAAAGCAGAACAAGGAATCCATTCACCAGTCCCCATGGGCAGGCAGGGGTTCAGCCATCTCCAGGGAAGCTGGGCTGCATCATGTGTAATGGTTTCTTGGGAAGACAGATGCTATCACTCTGAATGTCCCTCCACCCCTTCCTTCTTCTTTGTCCCAGCTTTATATACTGAGCATGATGTTATATAGTATAGAATATCCCTTTGGCCAGTCTGAGTCAGCTGTCCTGGCTGTGTCCCCTCCCAGCTCCCCGTGCACCCCCAGCCTTCTTGCTAGCAGGCCAGCACGAGAAGCTGGACTGCCCTTGACTACTTAGCAACAACTCAAAACATCAGCACTTTATCAACATTTTCTCATCCCAAATCCAAAACATAGCCTCACACTAGCTTCTGTGAAGAAAACCAGCTCTATCCTGGCTAAAACCAGGACAGAGCACTAAGTCCTGCCCCTATGTGGGATGAGAGGAGAGATGTTGGACTGAGCATGGAGAACAGCTAGGGAAGAAGTTGGAGGTGGGCCTGGTTGGCTTGCTATTTGAGAAAAATTCCAGCAGCCATGCTAGCTGGGTGGGTAGGACTGAATTTTTTCTTCTAGGTTAGTGACTGAACCCATCTACTTTTAGACAACACGAGGAAGAAGGGTCTGAACTCAGGAGCAGGGAACTGTGGAGCTGATATTGAAAGATGTCCCACATGCTCTGCCTGCAAATCTGGGGAAGATTGAGGAGTAATTTGCTTCCATCTCATAAGCAGCAGCACAACAAACCATGTGGTTTTGTGCTGAGTGGCCTGTTGTGGCTGAGGGGTTTTATCTGAAAGGCGAACTCATTCCCAAAGCACTCTGCTCCAGCAATGAGAGACATGGGGGAGTAGCTCTGGTGCAGGCTACGCAAAATAAATGGAGAAGGGGATGGCTCATGTGGCTCAAGCTGGGGGCAGATGTCACTAGGCTTAGCCTTAAATGTCAGCATGAACCATTTCCTTGGATGCGTGCCCACCTTTTGGGTAGGTCTCCTTCCTGAACCCCTTTGGACTATTGCAACAGCAGCCTGATGTGCCTGGTGAGCAGCCCTGGTCTGGGAAAATGTCCTTCATCCCCATGAAGATGTGAATCTTCCCTGATGGTCTTGGCTTATCCTACACAATGTGTAGGCATCCCCTAGTGGGGGGAACAGCATTAAAAAAAAAAAAAATCACTGTGAAAGTAAAACCTGACTTCCCTTTCTCCCAGCTGCTGCTGAATAATGCTCTTACATCATGAGTTGGCAGGGTCCCTTTGGCGTGGGGTGACTGAGGACAGGGTGAGGCGGCACTGTGCTGGGGAGGGGATGGGTGCATGGAGGCAGGCCCTGGGTGCCCACTGTCTCAGCCCAGCTGGGCCTGGCAGTAGAACTGGGGGTAGCAAGGGGAACAGGGACCTTGTGGGGAGCTCAAGCAGAGGGGTGCTGCTTCCATCCCTCCCCGATGAATCACCTGCATCATGTCACCCGGGCATTAGTCACAGAACTGGACTGATGGGGTGACAGCAGCTCCTTGCTTCTTCCCTTTGCCCTGCTTGTCTTGCTGTCATGGGCTTTCCATCAGCCCCCACCAGATGCCAGCCACTGAATATGGTTGCCAGACAGGGCTTTGCACCCTTGGGTTTATTCTGGCCAAGCACTGGGAGAAAAGTCTGTGCTATAAATGGGTACTGACTGGTAGAAAACATGAAGTCCGGGTCAGCGTGGGCAAGGGTGGTGTCTCTCCTATGCAAAGCCCTTGCACACACAGTGCCGTTTTCCCCTAAACTCGGCAGCAACTTGCAAAGTTCGAGGAGTGCAGCTACTTTGGCATGAGACCTTGGGGAGGGCTTGTGAAAGTTGGTCAGAGATAACAGCACACGCTGGAGCTGGGAGACCACATATAATACTGGCACCAGCACCCCAGTGATGCCTGCAAGACCCTCATTATCCCTGGTTCATGTGGGTGCCCCAACCCTGCCTGCATGTCCCTGCCATGGGCAATGATTGTGGTCTTCATGCTGTGTTTCTAGCAGCTGGGAGCTGTGCTCCAGGCAGGTTGCAACTCACACCAAACCTCTCCATCTGAAATCTCCAACCCTTCCTTCCAAGAAGAGACAGGCAGACTGGTAACAATGGATGAGGAAAAACCTGAGGTACTCAATGACTTTTTTGCCTCAGTCTTCACTGGCAGTCTCTCTTCCCACACCTCTTCAGTGGATGGACTGCAAGTTGGGGACTGGAGGAGCAAAGTCCCTCCCACTGTAAGAGAAGATCAGGCTCAAGACCACCTGGGGAACCTGAACATACACAAGTCTATGCGAACTGATGAGATGTTTCCTAGAGTCCTGAGAGAATTGGCTGACATAGTTGCCAAGCCACTCTCCATGATATTTGAAAAGTCATGGCAGTCAGGTGAAATCCCTGGTCACGGGAAAAAGGGAAACATTGCACCCATTTCTAAAAAAGATAGAAAGGAGCACCCTGGGAACTACCGACCTGTCAGCCTCACCTCTGTGCCTGAGAAGATCATGGAGCAGATCCTCCTAGAAGCTATGCTAAGGCACATGGAGGACACGGAGGGGATTTGAGACAGCCAGCATGGCTTCACGAAGGTCAAGTTCTGCTCGACCAACCTCATGCCCTTCTACGATGGAGTGACCACATCAGTGGACAAGGGAAGAGCTACAGATGTCATCTCTCTGGACTTCTATAGGGCCTTTGACATGGTCCCCCACAACATCCTTCTGTCTAAATTGGAGAGAGATGGATTTGATGGGTGGATTGTTGAGTGGATAAGGTGGATAAGGGTCGGGATGCCATCCAGAGGGAGCGGGACAAGCTCGAGGAATGGGCCCGTGTGAACCTCATGAGGTTCAACAAGGCCGAGTGCAGGGTTCTGCACCTGGGTCGGGGCAACCCTGGGTATCAGTACCGGGTGCTGAGAAGGACTTGGTGGTACCAGTGGATGAAAAGCTACACATGAGCCAGCAATGTGTGCTCATAGCCCAGAAGGCCAACCGTATCCTGGGGCTGCATCCAAAGCAGCGTGGCCAGCAAGTGGAGGGAGATGATTCTGCCCCTCTGCTCCACTCTGGTGAGACCCCACCTGGAGTCCTGCATCCAGCTCTGGAGCCCTCAGCACAGGAAAGACATGGACCTGTTGGAGCAGGTCCAGAGGAGGCCACCAAAATGATCAGAGGGATGGAACCCCTCTGCTGTGAGGACAGGCTGAGAGAGTTGGGGTTGTTCAGCCTGGAGAAGAGAAGGCTCTGGGGAGACCTTCTTGCAGGCTGCCAGGACTTAAGGAGGACTTGTAAGAAAGACGGAGACAGACTTTTTAGCAGGTCCTGTTGCAATAGGACAAGGGGTAATGGTTTAACCTAAAAGGGGGTAGAGTCAGACTAGATCTAAGGAAGAGGTTTTTTACAGTGACAGTGATGAAACTCTGGCACAGGTTGCCCAGAGAGGTGGTAGATGCCCCATCCCTGGAAACATTCCACATCAGGTTGGATGGGGCTCTGAGCAACCTGATCTAGTTGAAGATGCCCCTGCTCACTGCAGATGGGGTTGGACTCGATGACCTTTAAAGGTCCCTTCCAACCCAAACTATTCTATGATTCTATCTTTCTAATGCATATAGAAAAGTGCTTTTCTTAGTCATCTCTTCCAGACCCTTTAAAAATAGACCAGAAGACAATAGACCACAGTCCGAAAAATCACTGCTCTAGACTAAACAACCCTGGTCTCATCAGTCTTTCTCCATGCGTCATGTTTCCTCACACTCCAGTCACTTCCGTTGCATTCCTCTGGACTCTTTCGCACCGGCGCATGTCTTTCCTGAAGGGTAGTGCCCAGAGTTGGTCATATTACTGCTGTGTAGGCATGGTCTACACTAACAGATTGTTGGAATTATTTCATGTGTCCTACAAACAATGCTGCTGTTTATATATCCCAAGGATGTTTAACTTTTCCTTTCTTTTTTGCAACACCATGACACTGTTGACTTATGGTCAGCTGATAATTACTACAACCTCCTCCAAAACCTTTTCTATACAGCTGCAGTCTACCCGACTGTCTGCCTCTCTCCTGTTTTAGAGAGGACTATTCCGCATCCATACCAAAACCTGCACCATCCCCCTCAAATTGCATTCCTTCTCTCTGCTCAGACCTAACAAACAGAGTGAGCAAAGACCTGATGGGGCTGGGCATGGTGACGGTACAGTGGTCTGTAACACTGGCAGATGGAAGTCCATAATGCCAACTGCAAACAAAAAAAACTTTTTGATTATTCAAAACATTGCTTAGTTCAGCCACTCCACAGAGACCTGACCACCACAGTAGACAATTCACTGACAACCTCTATTCCATCTGCGACAAGTCACATTGTTTATTTTTAAATTAGACTTCAGCTTCCTAGGGGGAAATTCTCCCAACACCTCCTGATTCCTTGCTGGCAGTCTGCAAGACACAGCCCAAACAGCACCAGTCTCGTAACAACCCGCAGAAACAAGTGTGCGATTGCAATGCTGGCACCACATGGCTTCGGTTATCTCTGGGGAACAAGGAAGTTCAGGCAGGGATTCCCAGAAGCAAAAGCAAAAAACGCGGCTTTCCCAATGCCAGAGCTGTTGCCCAACGCAATGTGCCTCACTGCAAAAACCTCATCTTGAAGTCAACACCTGTTTTCACTTCACTTTTCACCTGTGAAGGCTAGTAACCCTGTGAGCTCCAAGCAAGGTGGAGCTTCAACGCCTCGGCTGCCTGGCAAGTGAGGTGATAAAATAAGCAATGGCGTCTCTCAAGAGCAGTGACCAGGAAACCCCTCAGAGTCACCCTGGCCTTTCACACAGGCTTCAGCAAAGGCTGAAATTCAGTGCAAAACAGCAGTAAGAAACAGGAGGATGGATGAACGGGAAGTCGCAAGAAATCTTCTAGTTTTACCAAAAGAATTAACTCCGGAGACTTTTGACTGAATACCTTTACTCTGAAATGCCCATGGACCAGAGCGGTGTGGGGTGTCTCATGTGGGGTGTCTCATGTAGAGTGTCCTGATCAGACAGATCACAATCCCCGGTGAGACCAGGGCAATCCACCTCCCGCGGAGGTGCTGGGGACAAGCCAAACAGATGCACGAAGGATCTGGTAATGCCCATCTCATGACATTTTCCTCTTTTGTTTCTCTTCACACCAAAGAATATCTTAACTGGCATCAAGCTTCTCAGCTAGTTCACGTCACAGATTAAGACAGAGCAAAGGTCCATCAAATTGTCTGTCTATCTTCTTTGCTTTGTATCAGGATCTTTTAATCACTAGAATCTCCCTTATCAATCAGATCTCAACCGACTGAGAAGTACTTTTGCACCCCAAACCCTACAGCCCTCCCGGTGGTAGTTTTTCGTGCAGGACATTGTTCACATGCCTGGCAGTCCCGACAGCCTGCCAGCTCACACATGGCCAGGTGTCAGGTTCTCCTGCCATTGTGAAATACTCCTACTTTAAAGGAATACAAAAGAATATAAAATCTCAAGTCATCCCCCACACACAGCTTCTGTAGTATGAAAGAGCATTTCAAGGGCCCTGGTGCTCAGTGAGATGGACGGGGCAGTCCCACCTCACCAGGCTGTGCAAGCCATGCCATGCCACGCCGCAGCCACACTTGCAGCACATCCCCAGAAATCCCTAGCGAGAAGGACGCAAGTTCTCCTTTAACAGGAGGGGAGGAAGGCTGGAGAGGACTAGTGTGAGTACCAGGGAGGCTCTGGGATGCTGCAGCACCCTGTTTGACCGCCCGTTGGGACATTTCATGCACTGGCCATGCAAGAACACAGTAGTGCTGCTGAAGCAGAGCCTGTCTCATGAGAGGGCCTCATAGCTGTTTTTCTTCGATTTGGCATTTGTATTGGCTGTTTCCAGCCCATTAGCTGTTCCACCACAGCCTGGGTGTGGATGCTTCCACTCCTGGGGCACAAATGAGGCCCCATTGATGGATTAACCACCTCAGTGGGCAGCATAAACAGCAGGCACGATTTGTGTGCTCAGGCTGCAGCTGCCAGAAGGAATTGGATTTTAATCTCATGCCACAAGGGTCATATCCTCAGGTCACAACCTGAATCACATCCTCACCTCACATTCCTGACCCACCTTCTAGCATGGTCCAGCCCCCTTGGCAAGGAAACGATGATGGATAACTCCAAGCACCTCACTGAGGCATTGGAGGGGAAAGCCATGCATGGGGCTCTCATAATAAGCAGTGGAAAGTTGGGGCAGCTGAGCCCCCTTTAAGAGCTGGCCCTCAGGAGGACAAGCCCAAGCCCTGCTTGCTTTCTTTTTAAGGAAAACAAAGAGAACTTTTTGGAGATGGATGTGTACCAAGAGCCATCAAACCCACAGCTGCATGGATTTGCTTTCCTGGCCCTTTAACTCTACACCCTCCCAGGCAGTGAGCAGCCCAGCAGTGGCAAACCCACCTGTGCCCCTCCACTTAGCCTTCTCCCATTTAACCAGAATCAGGTCTGGTCCTTGATTTGGCAAATGCCCTGCAAATAAATTACACAAGAAACCTCTGATTACATAAAGTGCATTGCACAACGCATTACATAAAGCTCAGGTCACGGCCCAATCAACCAGCACTCAGCTCCCTTACATGAAGAAAAATTAACCCGAGGAGCTGCAGGGAAGGGAAAGGAGGAGGAGGATGCTCTCCTTCTCTTCAGGAGTTGTCCGGCACGCACATAGCCAACATGCCCACCGAGTGCACCGCCATCCCCAAGCTGCCCCAAGAGGAGCAGCTCCCAGACAAACCCTGCCTTTTGGCTCTAAGCCTGCCTGCATGACACCTGAACTGGAGGGAGGGTTACCTGTCCCGCCGAAAACACACTGCCACCTCGCCACTAACCTCATCTGGCTCTAATCAGGTTGCCCTGTGGCAGAAGGTGTCCATCCACCACTGTAACAGTGGAGAAATTGGAAACTTCTCTTGAATACTTTGTTTAAAAAGGCCTGGTTTTCTTTTCTGACACTTTCTGATTTCAAATCGGCAGGAAATAGCTGTGGGGAACATTTGAATGATGATGGTAACAGAGCAAGTTTCACACCAGAAGGTGGAAACAAAAACAAAGTGGGAATGCTCTGCTGAATCTGGTGCCAGAGATGCACCCAAGACATACAACAGAGGCCAGAGGTCTCATTTCTGTGCCTCAATATTCAGATTTTTCCAGGAAAATTATTTGGGATTCACAGATTTTAAAGCCTAAGAACCCCATTAAATTAGACCCAGCATTTCCAATCAATCCACCATAGAGACCACAGGTGGGACCTGCTCCTTCTCTTGGAAAACGTTGCTCCTGGAGATCCCTGAAGCTATCTGTGGTCTTAGTACAACTCTTTCAATCAGCTTCAACAGGTCTTGGGTGGGATTTTGAGCTTGCAAGCACTTCAGGGCAGGAAACATCTGCAAAAGTTTCCACCATGCCTAGCAGGGTCAGATCGAATCAGCAGGGATCTCAGTGAATTTAATTTGTTACTGCTGCTGGTTTTAGTGGTAATAGTGTACATTACAAAGGAAAAGCAATAAGTCCATAGGGGAGATAGATACACTGAAAATAAACAGTGAGGTTTCAGCTGTGCTTTGAAGTACATGGAAAGGCCCAGAGGCAAAGAAATGCTGGGAATCGCTTGGTCCATTGTGTCAGACCTGCAGAGGAGAAGCTTCTCATAGCAGCAGGGAGACTGAAAGGTGTAAGGAAAAGAGAAATACCCTCTCTGAGGGTTGGGTTTGCTGTTAGACTGGGCTTGTAAATGGAAGGCCATTTTCTGAAAAGCAACATGGGGATCAGGGAAACAGCAAGGGCAGTGCAGAGAAGTCCTCATGGGATATTTCTGAGCCCTGGGAGGAGGTGGTTTCTAATAGCTTTTCCCAGGAGAATGACCATAAGAGAATCCAAGAGGAGCTGGGATTTTGTGCACTGGCACATTACCCTTCGGTCAACATGGGAACACAGAGGTGGTCCAAATGGATGACACCCATTTGGAGGGGTGTTGTAGCTCTCTGGCACATCCCAACACAGCTGGCAACAGATTTAGGGCAAAAATCCCCAGAAACCTTGCTCTGCGTAATAAAATCAAAAGGTAAATTGTGAGAGGTAGAGAGGGAGCCAGAGCACCATTCCCTGCAACCAGCCCAGCCCAGGGAAGGAGTTCCCACCATGCCTCCCGCAGAAATGAATGAGTCAAGGAGAAGTTACCACAGGCGCAATGGGGCATGCAGGTGTGCACAGGCAGAGCAGGAAAACAGCCTTCTTCCTTGGGTGATGGGAATGGGGAGGATAACTCAGGATACCTTTTCTACAGCCACAGTCCCCATGGGTCAGGTCAAACAGGTCCTCAGGAGTGGAGGTACCACAGACAGATTGACATGCCGAAGCCTGGCTGTGGCATCAGGAGAAATTCATACACTTGGAGCCTGCCTGAGCTGATTGCGATAGCAATTGGGTTTGGGTTGGGGGCAGCGGTGAGGGAGTTGCTCCTAGCTACTCCTTTCACCCACCCTCCTTTTCTTCCTAAAGTGGTGTTATCTAGGGGTTATTCAGTACACAAAGGGTTTTCTGTGCCAAGGCTAGTTCGCTGAGTCACTAGGTGGAAAGCAAACCTGTGCCATCAGGGAGATAATGAGTGTGATGCAACAGCCAAAGGGCCCTTGCACAAGGTGCTGGGTTCTGACAATGACCAGCCCCACGCCTGGCAGAAAGCTGTGGGCTTTTATACTCCCTGGGTATTAAAATTACCTGGGCAGACACGGGATGCCAGCCCATGGGACGCTCAGGCTGGCTTCACCCCCTGCTCGTCCGGTTGGGAAACTGGTTCTGCAGTGTGACCAGGGAAACCTGGCCCCAGCAGTGCCTGCCCCAAATCCTCCCTTTGTGTGAAACAGCGTTGAACAGGCGCTTCCACTCACGCTTTTCCCAAAAAGGCTGATGAGCCACCCACACCTCTGTCTCACAGAACGGTGCGTTCAGGAGATCCCCACTAATTACCAACGCAAACAACTTTGCACTGGTCCCTGGCAAGAGGAGACAATCACGGCGTCATGTTATTCTTATTGAGATGAGGCTTTGAAGCTCATACTAACACAAAGCTGCCATTGAAGTCAAACAAAAGACAACAGAATTGGACAAAATGGTCTCATAATTGGTCCTGGAAAGCCTTAGTCACACCCAGGTAATCCAGAATACTGTTTGATACACAGGCTGATGCCTCACAGATGTTTTTTGTCACTGTAGGTAGAAGCACACAATTGCCCAAATGCACAGGGGAGGTGAGACCCTCCAGCTGCAGAGGAGCCCTCCATAGGCCATGGCAGAGGCAATACAGACAAGCACAGGCCTTCCTGCACCAAAGATTTCCTGGATCAGGGAACAGATGACGATTAATACACTTTGCACAACAGGACAAGGCTTGGAGGAGAACACTGCAAACTCTCGGGGTCAAACTATTCACCAAAGCCAAGGAATGGAAATTACTAATGGCACATTCTTGGCCAAACAACAATTATGCCGGTACAACATAGGCGGTGCACAAGAAGGGTTCCTGGCAAGGCACTGGCCGATAAGTCCATATCCCAAGTCTTTGTCAAGTCACAGCTATAATGCAGGAGGAATCAGCACTGACCCCCTTCATCCAGTGGTCTTCACCTGGTGATCACAGGAACCCACACTCAAATCTCTTCCAGAAGAAATCAAACCCAAAAGAAGAGATCAGCCCCATGCTAACAGCCACCCTGAGTGTCAGATGGCCATGGGTGAGATTTCCACAGCTCTCCTTTGAAAAGCTTTCCCACTTTGCATGAAATAATCCACTGCTGAGCCAGCCTGGTGATGCCCTGCCCACAGCTTGAGGCAGGGAAGGCTTTCCCTGCACCACCGCTCTTGCTGCTTTCCTGCGAGGGCACTGGAAAAACATCAGTGTGGTGCCAAGGGAGAGGCAGGCTGTCAAGCAGCTCAGCAAGCACGTCTCCTCTTTGTCATCTTTTTCAACATTTTACCTTTTTTAATCAATTGCTCATTTGCTGCTGGAGCTTTGGGGCACGACTTGCTGCCCAGCCACCTCCTTATCTTCCTCTCTACAGCCTCTTTGGTCAAGGCTAATGAAGTGTAACAGGGGAAGCTGACATCTTCTCGGACACATCAGGCATGGGCAGAGTACCCAGGCCATGGAGGTAACATGGGAGCACTCACCTCCCCTTCCTCAGGTCAACCAGGCACTCCTTGCAGTTTCAACTGTTGCTGTGCACTCTCCTACCTCTGCATGTGAAGGCTGGCTCCTTCTCACATGGAGATCGATGATAAAAGCAGGGAATAAATAAAGTAAATTGAGAAAGATCAGCTCATCAGGCCAAGTGCAAACACCACCTAATCATCCGGGGAGCGTCTTGTAACGTGTAAACGGGAACTGATAGAGATCCTCTTCCAAGAGCTGAGCCTACTCATAACTGGCAGATTCCCTTGGCCAAAACCACCTCCTGCATATCTGGGTGTGAGCAATGCTATCTACCGCTGCATCGTGCACAGCCCAGATCTCTCATGGGCCGTGGGCAATTCTCAAATTAGAGAGAATGGAAGCATCAACAGCAGCAGATCTGTTGTCCTCATTAGGCCAGCATGTCAGGGAGCATTTCAGGATGAAAGTCAGGGGAGGAACGTGCATTTTTATCTTGTCACATTCTTGCATATGGAAGGGAAGAGCTGAATCTCTGTGATGAGCTCTGCCTAGCAGAGCAAGTCCATCTGCAGGACCAGCCTGTGGATCTTATGCTACAGCCTACTGAAACATCACCTTGGGAACATCTCTTGGGGTTCTCACCACAAAAGGGCTCACTGCCCGGCAATGACAACTACAATGGTGGAAAAACAGCATGAGTCAGGGAGTCAGGGCTGTCAAGGCACTGCAACTCTCTTCACAACTAGTCTCACCTACTCTTTTTTTTACCCTGGGGAAGCTGAGCCATGGGAAGCCACCTGAACACCCTCATAAGAAGTGCTACAGTGGGGAGGGTGCCCAGCAAAGCAGGTGGTCTCACACTTCACTTCAACTGCACAGGGCATTGCTGAAGGAAGGGACACCTTGGGATGTCTTCACTCAAGGGGAGGTAATGAGGCCAGACTGCAGCAGGATGAAGCAATGACATGGGCAGCACAAAGGCATGAGCAGGAAAACCTGCTCTTAGGTCAGATTCCTTAGTCTAGGACAGGACACACAGCTATGTCCCATTCCTGGCATTATTGCTGCTGACCTCTGTGGAGCAAATTCTGACATCCAGAGATCTGCAAGGCAGATGGACCATAACCATCAAAGCTGACCACTGACATCACCCAGGCCAAAGAGTTCCACACCCAGCAATTCCCACTCCAAGCCTGTCCATCCTGCTTGGTGGAGGAGGTCTTGCTTTCAGAATGACACCAGATCTTGGTTGAAAGGCTATGCCACCCAGTGCAGAGCTGGGCAGGGATGCCACACGCAAGCTCTGCTTGATGGACGATGGTGGTAGGAAGCAGTTAGGAGGTAGCACAGGGAGAGCAGCCAGCTAACAGGGAGGTACAGCACACTCAGTGGCCAGTCCTGCTTGTCCAGCACATGCTGAGGTACATCTTCTCAGCCCCACACAGCCTCCCCTACTCCAGCACTGTCCCAGCATGCCTGGGATGCTCAGGGCAGGGGAAGAGCAAAGGAGCGGCGGGATGGCATGATGGTGCTCAACTTGCTTACAAGGGGCCTGGATGAATCAAACCTGCTGAGGGTAGAAAAAACGGGCTTGGCCTTAAAAGCATTTATGGGCCAACACATACACATAGAAGATAGGTAGGACTTCATCTGCTCCTCAGCTAGGTGTTACTGTGCTCACCACCTCAAAAAGGTGCCCAAAGAGCCTTTGCTGGCAAGGGACTGTCTGTTGGTCTTCACAGCTCGTAGGGATGGGTCCCACTGTGGTACCCAACCTCTGACTCCCTGCATTTTTTCCTTTAAGATTTTGCGCATTTCCTTGCTACCATCTTGACTGTCCCACTTGTGTCTGCAGTCTTACTTTTCCCAGTATGATCACTTCACCAGCACGTGCCCAGGGTATGGCAAGGTCACAGCTGGGACTTCAGACTTGGGGAGCAGAGCCCCAGCAGCAGGAGATTACACACAGATGGGGTTACAGAGAGATGGGGTGAGGGTGGAAGGGGAGGGGGGGCCTCGCTGTGCCTTTCGCTTGAGCTGTTCCACCTCACAAGACACACACAAAAAAAAAAGTGTCCCTTGAGCCACAGAGTGCTGAAGAGCAAGTGCAGCTCCACCGTGAGTCACTTCTGCTTTATAACAGGAAGCTAAGCTGATGTTTCCAACCCCATGAAATGCAGAGGACAGTCTGGAATTGCCACTTCATGCCAGAGGAGCATATCCTGTAGGATAAGAGACACACAGCCCCCAGGGACTGCACAAGCCAAAGTTCAGGTCCCGAGAGGAGTAAACACAGCTGATATGTGGTCCCCAGCTGAGTGTCTTGAGTGACATTCAGCAACATCCCTTTGAAGTCCCAGATTAATGATGTCAGGGCAAACCTCACTGCAGAGCCAGGACTTAACCTGCACATAGAGAGCACACACAGCATCCAACCATCTGCTGGAGACCACTCCTTGGAGGTGTTACTGCTAAAATCCCAGGTGGATTAAAGATACAGGAACTTCTCACACTACTGCCACACTCACACTGGAAAGACTAAATCCAAACCTACCCTCAAAGCAGCCTGTGTCCTTTGTGCTGACGCAGAGAGAACAGCATGAGAAGTTTCTACCTGCTTTGCCCTTCCGAGCCCCTCCCCTTGTGTCCCAGGAGATGTGACAGGGTGCAGAAGCAGCATTCGGAATGACAGTGCTTGGAGACATACGGAACTCAGGAGCCCATCTAGGGCCTCTCTGCTCCCACCCCAGGACCTGATGGTGGTCACTCAGCCCCACTAGAAGGCCAATGGGAAGGTAGGTGATGACCTCCAGCCCTCCCAGCAGCTTCACCAACCAAGTAGACACACGGGCTTGAGCAGAATGGGCACAGCTCATGCAGGGGGTTCTCCTCTCAGCGTTTTGCAGACCTTTTTTGGGGTAACACAGGTTCAGGCTGTCATAGCAGGCAGTGCAAAAGTAACCTGAAGCCCAAGGGTTTAACTGGAGATGGGTACGCTGCAGAAGGCAGCTTGGGCAAATCAGAGGGCAGTGCAAACTCTACGCTCCTTTTGATGCTACATATATGTTAGCTGCACCTAACATATATCCCATGTTAGGTATTTTTGTTGGCAATACACACAATAAAAAAAAAAGACATGGCTGGGATCTGTGTCTTCTTGATAACTTGGTGGGGGTGATCCCCAAGCAGACCTCGGCTCCCCCGGCACCAGCGCGTTGCAACACTCCTGCTGTGCACGCTGAGCTCCTCATCGGAGCTGCTCAAACCCCAGCAATTCAGGGACAAGCAGAACAGTTTTCTCCTCTCAGGAGCCCTGAACGGCTGCTCTAGAAGCGAACTCACCTTTGCTGTCTCTTGCAGCTCCCAATGGAGGCTGCTGAGTTTTTTTCCAGGAGAGCAAGATCTTCTCAAGGGCTGCAGCAGCTGTGCTGGCATGGCCGAGGTCTGCCCTGGATCACACCAAGACCCATTCACCCCAGGGGTACTGCTTCAAGCTGTAAATCCCAGCCCAAGCGATGCCTGCCAGTTCACATGGCCCAGACAAAATTCCTGAAGAAAAACTAGTACTAATAAATAAAGTTTTTCTGGCAGTGCTGGCACAAGCCAGAAGGAGGTTGCTGAGCTTTGCACAGAAACCAACCAATAATGTTGTGGTTTCAGATGAAACTCAAGACACATAAGTCCTTCAGCCGAGTTTCGACGCCGGGTTTCAGTGTCACCCTCCGCAGCCGGAGCCATCCACCGCTGCGGGACACGGTCCAGGCAGCACCAGCAGACCAGGCTGAGGGCTGGGAGCACAGATGGCCTCCTGGACCCTCCAAAGCTGGAGGAGTCGGGCTGGTTCAGGAGGTGGAGGGGAGTTGGTACACCCCACACTGCGATAACGGGGTGCCCCGGCAGCCTGCAGGTCCCAGATTTCAGCTTGCTCTCCGTCAGGTGGCACAAGGCAGCCCAGGCCTCTCCAGCTCTTGCACCGAGGATGCAGCAGAGGTGCACAGGGGTGGCACCTGGCTTGCAACCGACAACACCCAGCTGGGACCTGGATGGGCAGCCCACGCACCCCTCCACCACTAGCCTGAGCTGCTGCGCTGCCCGCGCTGCCCAACGGGCCCCGGGGCACCTCCATGCTGCCCACTCTCTCCCCCCACCAGGCTGGCTTCAGCCAGCAGGAGCTGCAAGCCCAGAGAGGCACCCAGCCACTCCATCTCTTCTCCTGCACCCCCGAAAGACTGCGGCTTGTGGATGCAGGGCTGCTCGCTGCTAAGCACCATCTCCTCCTCCCCCACTACCAAATAAATCC
>NW_010551276.1:14381-14618 GCF_000687285.1 Phaethon lepturus | reverse complement strand
CTTCGCAGCGTCCCACGTCCACGGAGCCGCCCCGCGGCGGCACACCGGCACCCGGGGCTGCAGGAGGGGCCTCGCAGAAGTGCGGTAGGGCTGATAGTTTATCTTGGATCACTCCCGAGCACCAGCAATCCTGCGCCCCTTGGAAGAAAACCCTCTTGGCAGCTTTGAATGTTACTCTTCAGGCACAGCGGCAGGCGTGTGGAAATCCTTTCCTGCTCGGGAACAAGCTATTTGTGA
>NW_010551276.1:13679-13940 GCF_000687285.1 Phaethon lepturus | reverse complement strand
TCCTGCAAGTCCATCTCACCGCGAGCCAGCATGGGCAAGAAAAGGAGCCGGGCTGGGACCCTGCAGAGCCCAGATGAACCCTCCTGCCTCAGATGACAGGGACAAGCTTCCCCCATTTTTGGGGTCATTCCAGGGCTTTTCTGCCACAGTAGGACCCACAGCTGTGATGTACCACCCCATCCTTGCCCTGGACACCTTGCTCCCCCCACCACTCCCTCCTCAGCTGCGGGTCACACCCTCCATGTCTCATCCCGCCTCCCT
>NW_010551276.1:0-13489 GCF_000687285.1 Phaethon lepturus | reverse complement strand
AATTGCAGCTCCTGACGAAAAACATCACCATCATGGGGCAGGAGCTGCGAGTATTACTCACCCGGGGAATTGCTTTTGGCTGGGTCAGAAGGGGCCGGGGGCAGCAGCTGCAGGGATGAAGACCAGGAGCCCCCGCTCTTTGCTACTGGCCAGTGACAATATGGCACGGGCCACTGGTCCCCCAGCTACCTGTGCCAGGGTAGGGCCTGGTTCCCCAACACCTCACCATCCCCCAACAGGTACCCTGAAAAAGTGAAGGAAAAGGTGCAGGCATGCCTATATAAATAGAAGGTATATGGCAGGTATAAGTCAGGGCAATCTGTTGCCCCGCATCCATGCAAGGGAGGGGCACAGGGGTCTGTTTTGACAGGCATAGAGGAAAGGAAAGGTCCTTAGGGTGGGGCTGCCAGAGGAAGAAGGGACGAGGTCCTGGCACCCCAGCTGCCGGAGGAGGGTTACCCTTCTGCAGCCCCAGGTTGGCATGGGAGGGAGCCTGGGATTCGGTTGCCCACTGTTCCACCCAGCTGAGCCTTTAGCAAAGCTGATCCCCACCAACAAGACCCGAGAGCAAGAGCTGGCGCGGCCCCGCACTGCGGGACGCCCCTCACACTGGGCAGTCCTGCCCGTGAGCCTGGATCCCACTGGATGGAGGAAAGCCACCCCACCTGCCCCCTCTACTCTGCCTTTGGTCTGGGGGAGGTCCTTGCCCAGGAGGGGGTCTGCTGCTCCCTGGTGTCACTAGGGAGCTGGCTGCCCACCAGTAATAAGATGCCTCTCATCCCTCGCCTTGTAACACCACCAGGGTCTCCAAGCATGCAGAGGAACACGGTTGCCCTGTGGCAGCATCTCCAGCCCACGATCAAAGTCTCACCCTTAACTCGAGGCAACTCAGCCTTCAGCAAAACCAAGCTCAGCTCCCACATGTTTTGGCAGGGAAGAGCCAGCGAGCTACAAACTTGCAGCCTGGCAGAGACA
Source organism: Phaethon lepturus (assembly GCF_000687285.1). Lineage (NCBI taxonomy): Eukaryota > Metazoa > Chordata > Aves > Phaethontiformes > Phaethontidae > Phaethon > Phaethon lepturus. The sequence goes on along the minus strand of NW_010551276.1, from coordinate 12,514 downwards.
CAGCTGCAGTTTTCCTCCCAAACACTGCAATCCTTAACATTTTAATATGCATGGAAACAACAAGAGACTTAGCCAAAAGGGAGAGACTCCAGCTAATAAATCAACACACACTGAGGCTCCTGTCATACCCTTTGCTGGCACCTCCCTCAGCCTTTCCAGGCACATCCAGAAGCAACACGAACAGGAACAATCTGTCTGGTACCTTCAGCAGTGCAGGAGCCACCAGCACAAGGCACGAGGGTTTCCATGCCAGCTCATGGCAAACACAGGCCACCAGCACCTTCGTTAATGGCCGCAAACAAAGCTCTGAGGAGCAGATCCCCCTGCTCTTGCTCTCTGGTGGGAGGCAGCAAGTTTGCTGAACCTGGTCACAACACTCAGCAGGACAGCAGGGAAACGTGTTGATCCTTGATGCATACCCAGTTCATTCCTCTGCAAGAGCCCACCATGGCATCACCAGCCACGCAGCACCTCCACACCACGCTCGTGGCCGATGCTTATTTTTCCCCTCATGGCTGCTGAGCCTTTAAGCAGTTGGGTTTGGTGAAAAGGCTTCACAGCACCAGAGGCTACATCTTTGCGCCAGCCAAGGTTCACAGGGTTTGAGCAACTTGCAGTTTCCCCCTGCTCCCCCAGCACAGCCCTGGGGTGCCAGCAACCAGCATCTCTTCCCCAGACCCTTTACAGACCACACTTCTCTCATTTTTCAATCCCCCCACCCCCCAACCTTTTGATTTTTCCTTCCCTGTGTGCATCCTGCACTTGGTAAGCATCACCCTCATCCCTTGACACTCTGCCTTTCTGAGGAGACCACGTGCATCAAAAGCTGCCACCCGCTTCCCTACTGCTGCTTCCAGCAAGCTGCTGCCTTGGCCAGGAAAAACCACTTCAGGTTCAGAGCATTTTCCTGATCACAGAAAACCCAGCAAACAAGCCACCCCCCAGGATGGGGAGTTCCCACAAGCGACATGGCTGCTGTGGGAATCGCAAACTAGGGGAGGATATTCACTTTCTGTGCCAAAAAACTGGCAACCGCTCCTTCCCAAGCCAGCCATGGAAATTTGGCCTAAGGGTTTTCAAAAATGACCAGTTGTTGTGGGTGCCCCAACAAAATGTTTGCTACAAGTACCTTTATTTCCAGGAAACACATGCTTCTTGCATTCAGGGAGTCAGCCTGAAGCTAGACAGCCATGGAGACCCCAGAGCACCTCCAAAAAGATCTTGGTGAACTTTTTGCAGGCAAACCCCACAGTGTTCATCCTGCTCTGATCTTCCCATTGTCCCAACTGTGTTTCATCAACTTGTTTCCCCAGCTTCATTTCATAACCCTGCGATTGCCATGCAAAACTCTCAGCGGCACCTAGCAAGCAGGGTTCTGGTGGTAAAAGAAAGGCTCCATCCACCACCCCCCCTCTCCTGAGCCAGCACCAGCTGCCTCCCAACAATCCCTTTTTCAGAGAACATCCTTGCAAAGCACAAGCTGACCCTTTCAGGGGAGAGCTGCCCAAGAGTGGCTCAGGAAAAGGCCCAGAAGGACACACCAACTTGTGGGAAGGTCTGCTGGAAAGCAGATACTGCTGACCCCTGTCTTGGCTGACTCCATCCACCTGCTTAAGCATATCAACATCCCTCCAGCCCAGCCTTGCATTTGGAAACACCTCCCCATTTGTGTTCACCCCCCTTGCATGGGACACTCACTGTAAAGAGCTTCAGAGGTCTCCTATCTCTCTACAAAATGAATGTGGTATCAAGACCTACGCGTCCAGAGCGGTGGCAACACTTCAAATCCCGTTGCTATCGCCTCAGCTCCAGCACTTCCCTCCCTTTCCCCTTGTCCTCCCTCTTGCGACATGACAAGGCATGGGCTCTCCAGGTCAGCTCTGTGTTTGAACAGCTCTTGTTTATGGCTGGGACCACAGCTAAGTAAACACCTGCAAGCAAGCGAGCGCCCACTCGGTGCTCTGGAAGTGGAAACCCAGCGCAGGTTGTCAAACAAGCGTGCTCTGAATAACCCGGGCCCTACCCCAGTTTTCACAATAGAAATTAGTCACAGCACACCAAGGGCAGTAAATTGGGCAACAGAGATAAAGTTTGCAATGGAGACGTCACTTGTCCTCTTAAGTACCCGAGACACCCCTTTCCTTTGACTCCTGCCTTTCCAGACCCATTAGAGGCACAGGGACCCTCTGCTCCTGAGGCAGAGCTGCTGTGCATTTTGCTTTAGGTACCAAATGTTGCTCAAAAAGTCAGAGAGCACCAACACCCATTCCCTAAGAGCACCCCCAGGCTTTCCAGCTAAATTTCAAGGTGATTTTGTCCACCCACATTGGCCACAGGTGTCTTATTTAGCAGATAAAACATGACACAGAATTTGCAACACCATACAAATAAGGTTTCCAGAATGGCTCAAAGGTGCTTTTAAACATTTGGATACTGGGGGATTTAGGGCGCTGAGGAGCTCATCTTCCTCAGAAAGAGGAGGCAGGAACCCATGGATCAACCAAAGCTTAGGCAACGTGAAGACCATGGGAAGCACAGCTGGGATAACGTGCTATTTGGGTAACTTTTGCCGACACAGATGTATACCCTCCAGGTGACGTAAGCTGGGTGAGCAGTGGTCACTTTTGCTAGTCTTAAATGCATTTATTTCATACCATTATCTGTCACCAAAACAGACCTTTACAGCAGCAAACATCTGCCGCACAGGCCTGACCTCGGCTCACATCTGGCTGCTGAGCACAGTGGCCTTACCTTGTGAAACATTAGCAGGTTGGTACTTGTGTGAGTGTTTGGTTACGAGTGAGTTCGTTTATCATCAGTTAACTTGGTATCGTTACTTTTGCAGAAGGCTAGCCTGGATGCTGCCCAACCCTTTGCCGCAAGCTACAAATGGCATGTTTTACCCAAGGATGGAGGAGCAGAGGGGAGAAGCAATACACAGTTTTCCATCTTTTTAAAGGCAAAAAGGAAAAGGAGCAGCAATAGGATATCCAAAAGCATAAGAGAAGTAGATAAAAACAGAGGTGCTGCAGGAGTACCCCTACAGAGTATGCCCTTCGCATACCTCACAAGCTACCCTGCCATGAGAACTGGGTAGGACAGGGCAGTGGGGATTACAGCACTGCTCAGCTGCAAAAGCAGAGACCACCGCTCCGTAAATACTGCCGCACCCCATGACGGCCCTGGGGAAGGGTGAGCAGGACCTTCCCATCTGCCTGGTGCAGCAGCATGGCTGGAGGAGCTCTGCTCACCTGCGAGCTAACACAGGCTTCAGCACACGCCTCTGCCCTAGGGAAAAGCAGGCATATACACAGCAAGGAGACGGCCCCAGCCCAAAACCATCTACATCCGCAACATACAGCAAGGGGAAAAGCAAGGGCAGGATGGGGCATGGAGGGGACAAGCAGAGCTCTGGCACAAGCAACTGGTGCAGCAACTCAAGCATTGTCTAACAGTTGTGTTGGCAAATGTACCAGATCCCAATGTCAAACTGCGCATCTGGAGTGAAGGTAGACAGGCACAAAGAGCAGGCTGACTACCGAGGAGACTTACAGTCATTGCTGAAGGCGGACTGGGTGATTCCAACATCTAAAGGATGATAGAACAAAGAGAAGCTTAAAAATTAATCCTTAACTGCTTCTGAAACCTGTCGAAATCACTGCCTGCATCTCGTTTGCCAATGGACCTGTTAGCAGCTCCTTAGGCTGCAGGGGTCATGGTAGCAACAAAAAATGCTGCTTTGTTCTCAGGTTTGAGATCTGTTTTCCCCGCTAAGTATTTTAAATGTTTTCAGTTTAGATGTACTCAATAAGCTCTTGCAAGCAGATGGGCAAAAGATTTCACCTACAGCCTCCCTCAGCCACTGGCACAGGGAAGGAAGAAAGTTTCTTGAGATTTTAATATAGCAGATATATCCCAAAAAAAGGGATGCTGCCCAGGTGCATCTATCCCATAGGACACACTGTGCCTCCCAACACTGTATCAATGGCCATCAGGTAAACAAGATCAGCCCCATGCCACACCTCTGCCACAGCCCGCTTTCAAATGCTTCAGAGAAAAACATTTGAAAAGTAAGTTGTGAATCTCCTCCACAAAGCCTTGGGCCCACTTCCCAAGAGCTGGAGAGGCCAGTAGGTCTTGAAGATTTAACATCCCATCCAAAATGCTCCTTACCAAGCGATAACTAGTTATCAAAGTGCCCGAACATCCACTTGCCTTTCCAATCTTGACCTGGTTTTTGTTTCTGCAATATCTGCTGTCACCAAGTCTGTTTCATTTACTCTGTATGTGATTCACCCACACTTTTCTGTTGGAACACAGCACACTGCCTCCATCAGAAGAGGGGACGGGACTAGTGCATTCGCTCCCTTTTATTTCTCTCTCCTTCTCCATCAGGAGTCCCCATGATCAAGAGAAATAATCCAATGCCCCTGCTCAGAGTAAGGTCACCTAGAGCAGGCTGCCCAGGACCATGTCCAACTGAGTTCTGAGTATCTCCAGTGATGGAGACTCCACCACCTCCCTGGGCAGCCTGTGCCAGTATTCAACCACCCTCATGGTAAAAGAAGCATTTTAAGTAGAATTTCCTGCATTTCAGTTTATGTGTCTCATCGCACCACTGGACACCACTGAGAAGAGCCTGGCTCCATCTTCTCTACTCGGCCATCAGGTGTTTATACACATTGGTAACATCCCCCTGAGCTTTCTCTTCTCCTGGCTGAACAACCTCAGCTCCTGCGATCTCTCCTTGTATGACAGAGGCTGTAACCCCTCTATTATCTTCCTCATCCTTCATTGGACCCACTCCAGTGTGTCCATGTCTCTCTTATTGGGGAGCCCAGCACTGGGCACAGCATGCCAGATGTGTCTCACTGGGGCTGAGTAGAGGAGAATAACCTGGTCATTTTTGAACGGCTCAGTGTTTCTTTGGTTTTGCTAACCACTGGAATAACAGCAGCTTCTATGAACTCTCTATTAAACTAAGAAACTGCCTTCCCAATGCACACCTCTGCCAGAATTTTCAGGCCTCGACATTTCCATGTGAAGACAGCTTTGCTTCCTACAATGAACAAGAACACTTTCAAAAACTTTATCCCATCTTTATACTTTCTTCACAATAAAAAGGTGTTTGTATTCTTGAAAACAATAACAGGTCCCATAACTTTTCTGAACAAGGCATATAAAGATAAATAGATGAAAACACAGTTCTGTGATTTTAAAAAACCAAAAGCCTTTCCTAGGATTGATTTATGAAAAGGAACAGTCCCAGAGTGAACAAACGCTGCTTCAGGACAGGTCTCTCTGACACTTCTCAGTGGCCTCAGATAGTCCATTTCTCTGTACGAGCTTCCACGCTTTTGACTAGGCCTTCTCCCAAAACCTCGAAGTCCTCCAGAATTGCCTCCACATTAGGAACACAGACCAGCTCGTTGTTCAGAGTTGTCACCATCCTTCCTTTCATGCTGGAGACCTGCAGGACATACATATACATTGCGAAAATGGAAGCATCCACTCAGAGTTGCTTCACAACCTCTGCAAGCCCCAAACAGAAGAAGAAAATTGATCTCTCGTCACAGCACATCCAACCCCTGCCTCACCACTACACTCAATTTTCTAAGCTTCACTTCTCAACACAATCCTTGCTCATTAGTAGAGCTAATAAACTGCAATAGTGGTCCTTCCAGCCCCTTTTAAGATTTACCCTAGAGCCACAGTCCAACGACAGCAAGGAAGGAAGAGGAGCAATAGCCAGGGCATGGTGGACATGGGAAAAGGGTGTGCATGTGCATGGAGAAGGTTGTGTAAACAGAGCAGACAGGGTATGCAAAAGGGACCACACCATGACCCCACATAAGAGCTGCCTGGACTCTGCTCTGTTGTTGGTTGTCAACACCTTGAGTGGGAAGAGATCCTTGGTCCTACCAGTAAAAACACCCCTCATACTTAATCAAGCCACCCTCAGCTCAGACACAAGCATCTCCTCTCATTTCACCACTGTGAGTAACTGCGTTTCACAACTGCAACAGGCTGAATGGCCAATGCCCTCTGGCCATGAAGAGAAGGGAGATAAATCACCCAGAGACTGACAGCAGAAGAGCCTGGGCTGCCAACTCTGAGCCATGAGTCACTGGTTTCTTTGCATCTTTACTTCATAGAAAGCAGCATGATCACTCCAGTGTGCCTCACACCTAGCTTAACCACCCTCTAGAGTTTGCCAGCCCACGCACTGTAGCTGGAAAATATCTCCGTACGTCAATAGGACTTAGGGACTATGAACGTAGGCTTGCCACCGCAGCTTCTTGTGGGTTGGGTATTTCTGGGTAAGACAGCCAAAGCCACGAGAATGGGACAGCCTGCTGCACCCACCAAATGTCTTTCACACACAAGGCACCGCTCATCTCCCAGGAGGGGACCAGAGAAGAGCACCTGGGACAGAGAACTCTGTTCTGACACACAATCACGGTACTGGGGCTTGTCCAGGGACACATGTTCCCTTCTCAGCTCTGTTGATGACTGAGGGCACTGTGGCGACAGCCTTGTCTTGGTTTCACCCTTTCTAAAAAGGAACAGAAGTATAAACTCCATTTCTCAAAGGGTTTTGGGGCTGACAAGAGTTAGACAAAGCAATTACAACACAAAAAAGCACCCTCCAAGCTTTCAGGGCATAAAGGTAACGTGAATCTTAAAGCTGTTCTTGACTCACCTTAAAAGGCTGAGGCTGAAAGCTCAGAGGTTTCCACAAAACCGCAATCACCTCGCCACCATGCTTGTCATAGAAGAACAAGGCGAGATCGCTGAAGGCTTCCTGGGTAGAAAGCAAACAGAGGTTGTGCCAGACATCCCAGAGCCAGAGCCCACGCCTGATTCAGTCTCCTTACAGAGACACACAGTAGCTCCACACCAGCCAGGACCAAAACTGCAACTCATCCAGTGGATTCCCAACAAGAAAAGCAACTGGCAGCCCATGGACAAGTCCTACGTGCCTCCTGCTGCCTCTTTTCCCCCAGCCTTGATGGATACAGTGCGCTGCCTCCAAGTTTTGCATGCAGATCTCATCACTGAATATCTCTTGCTGCCCCAGAGAGCAGAAACATGATCCACCAGCTCCCACAGGCCTGCAAGAGCACCCAGAAATCAGCATCCAGCTTTAAGACATAGGACTCCTTAGGTGACAACCCACTGAGTGTTCCTCACCACAGTCCCCCATAAATTGGATCTGGCACTACCAAGCTGTCCTATCCCAGATTCCAACAGCCATGTCCAACACTTCAGGTGCATCAGATGGCAAGAGGCAGGCCCTGCCCAGCAGGCAATCCTGCCACAATACATTTCACTACATGACAGCAAAAAACAACCCCAGTCAAGGATCCTTCGCTGAATGCCAGCATCTCGAGCTTTGCAATCTGTGCAACAAAGGTATCAAAGTTCCTTCTTTCCCCAGGACAAACTCCACATGTGCTATCAGCACAGTGTCCCAAAAGGAAACATAACAGCGGAAATTTTAAGTAACACAAAGTCTTGTGAGGTGCAAAGAGACGGAATGCTTCATGGCAGCACTGCAGGAATGTGTTCACCTTGCCTCTGTGTTTCAGCAGCTGTGTCAATGAGTAGCTCATTTGGTGGTGCTTGGCAGGAGGGTTCAAAAAGAGATCTTGCATAGAGATGACTGAAGTCCACAGTCTGGTTTCCCCCAAGCCCAGGCAAGCTGGATTCCCAGCACTGGAAGAAGGCAGGAGATGAGCATTGCAGCAGAAGTAAACAACGCTGTGTGCAAGCCACTTTTCAAACCCAAAAGTCTGGCCTTACAGCTCAGCATCCAACATGCTGGGCCCTGGAGATATGCATCCTAAGCACAGCTCAGCAAGACAGCCAAGAAGCTGCTTCCTGACACTTGTTCATCTTGGTGATTAACATCAAGCAATGGCACATGTTTACCAGGCAAGAGCAAACAGCCTTCAGCATCAGTACAGGACAAGTTTCCACATTCAGCCTCACAAGTTTTGGGGCAACCTACTGCAAGAAATACAGACCCTTTGCTCCCTCTTCATTCTTCTCCTCCATCCCCTTAGTTTCCGCAGCTGCAACTCAGCCACACTCTTACAAAGAAATGTCTCTGCTGGCATCATCGTATCATAAGCTTTTCACGAGGACGTATATGAAAAGAAAATCAACATCAAAGGCAAGCTTGGAAGGGGTCTTGTACCAGGATTGCAGTAGGAGGAAAAAAACATAGATTGGGTTGGTATTACCAGGAAACCCAAAGGATGGGGTGGCATTTTAAGAGTAAAGACCTAATAAGCAGGGAGGGTTGTTGTCGTCTGCAACCTTCAGAGCCAAATTTATGAGTTCAGACTTGAAGTATCATAAACAGAGGGCAACACAATTAGGCCATCAAGATAGGAAGATCCCAAGACCCGCAGCTCATCCCACTTCATGAGATCTTCATGGGGGCAAGGCTGGTCAAGGCAATATCTCACCAAACTGGCTTTAAAAACCGCTATCTAAAAATACACTGAGAAAGAGGCAACCCGCTCTGGTGTTTCTCATCTGAAAGCAATGAGTTATGCTCAGAGCCCAGTCAACAGGGAATACTCTTTTTGCTGAAAGGCAAACAGCAGGAGGGAGGGAAAGCTCAACAAAGGGCAAGAAAGCTCAAGGCACACTGACCACCAACATCCAGCTTTCTGAACTAGAGGGAAGCAGAACATTTAAGAACCTGAAAAAGCGCCACTACTCTACAGGGCGAGGTCTTGAGTGCCACGTGATGCTCCCTGCAAGAAAGGTTATCTTTTTACAGGCATGTCTTGCTGGACAAGAGACAGGAGCATTTGCAGGAAAGGAGCCTTCCCAGCCTCAGCTCATTTTCTAATAAAACCCCTGCTTGGCCTCATACCCAGCACCTTTTATCCAGAAAGCAGAGAGCAGAGGGGCACCTTTTATCCAGAGAGCAGAGGGTAGATGTTAAAAGGATGGAATTCAGTTCAAAATCACAGCAAAGGGCCAGCTTCTGCACTTGTGCTGCTCCCAGCATCGCCCACATGACAGCGCTTGGGCCGCCTCCACCGATCTGCACAGATGCACATTCGACTACTTGGGAAACTGCAGCATTAAAAGGGTCTGGTGTATTAGTCACCGCACTTCTGTTTGTACAGAGGCTTGGGGAGTAAAAGCAAACAGAGTTCACCTCCCTTTCCACATCCCATGTTCCAAGCCCAGTGCCACTGGGCTTGCCTGAACCTGCAAACACCTTTTTCAAGGGAAAGTTTAGGAGAAAAGGGAGAAAAGGCAGGGTGTGTGTTTGAACCCCTACTCTCCTCTCAAGCTGCCCTAATCTTTGGTTGCAATTCAGCTTTAAAGGCCCAGGGAAAGCTCTCCCTGCTCAGGAGGATCCCCTGCCATCAGCAAAACTTACAGCTGGTTCCCATCTTGCAGAGGCACGGGGGACGTGCAAGCTTGGGGCTGTGATCTGGAGAAGCCTAATAGTGTGGGGAAGGGGTACATGGCGCCTGGAAGATTAGCTCAAGGTCTGCAAGGAGGCATCTGGGTTGTTCAAATGAAAGGATGGAAGAAGGTGGCAAGTAAAACAATACCCTGATCTAAAATGGGATTACTGGATTAAGCAGCTCAGGCTGAAACATGGATTTTGCAATGAGGTAAGTGCTCATTGCTAGTTAAGCAACTACACATTGTTGTTTAGGGGTGGGTTTTTTTGACCTAACCATTTATCCACCCATATTTTCACTGCTCCTGCTTACACCCAGAGATTGGTCTGATTGCATCAGAACTGCTAGAAAAAGAGCCACTTTGGGAGGTCTCTGCACCCAAAATGTGCCCGGCAGCTCTTCCTGGTGCAAGGCAGTTCAAGTGACAAATATATCAATCAACATTTGCTCAGTGCTTAGAACGCTTCAAGTGCTCTCAGCAAGGAATCTACATAAAACCACATTAAAGCTACTTACTCCCAACAAATGACTATGTTTGTGATTAACACTTTAAGGTCCTTGTCATCCTATTGTGACCTGCCCTGATGCTCTCAGATTACATGGTACAGACAGAGCAAGGGGCACTGTCAAGAAAACCAGGCTGGGGTTACTTCTGTGTCAGAGTGGTTTTAAAGGAGAAAAGAAACCTGGGTGTTGGTTTTGGGATTGACCTGGTAGAAGGTATTTCAAACTACCCAAACTTTTCCAAGTTTTTACCCAAACTGATGAGTGCCTCATCACAGTCACAGGCACATCCTTTTCCCAGGGGTTTGGGGCAGTGGCAAAGAAATATGGTAAGTAAAAAAAGCCACCCATGTTCTCCTGGCTGCATTAGAAAACATGCCTCGTCCACCAGTCCTCCAAACCATCTGAGATGAAGGTCTTCAGTCACTTTCTATAGGATGAATCCAAGGCAGACCTTTAGGAAGGCATTACCAACACAGGAGAAATATAGCCACAGGTACCCTCTGAGCTCACCCACAGAGTGATGCCTCGATATGCACATGCATGCCTGTGTGCATCCACCCTTAACCCTGGGTACTAGGCTAACGGTCATGTAGCTGCTCTGAAGTCATAAAAGCAGGGAATTTCCTACCAGTTCTGCCCCTCTAAGGGCACAGATCCAGACAGGAAGGTCTCCTCCATGCTGAGAGCCCACAGAGCTTTTTCAGTTCGTCTCTGCCTGTCTAGAAGTCTCCATGGGAGGAGTCAGGCCTGTCAGTCAAAACAGGAAAGGAGCAGTCTGACCTGAAAAGATTTCACCAGTTCCAGCTACCTCCAATAACCACAGCTTATATATTGTAAGAGACAGAGAACTTTTAATATCATTAATTCTTTCCTAGCATTCAGTAGCAAGATACACATTCTTACACTGCGGGAGGAAGAAAGTAAATGGCTGTAAGTCTTCTAGATAAGTCTTGTCTGAAGGTGCAAGAAATGCAAAACATTGCTTTAGAGAAAAGAATGTTTACAATAAAGTAGTAAACATTTTTCTGCTCATCTGCACAGGAAATATATTCCATGTACAAGATGGGGAGCTCCTCTGCCATAAGCTCTGATAGACATGTGCAGCCAGAGAAAGCTAAATCTCAGTGAAAGGGAGCGCTTCACATTCAGTCACCGACTGAGACCAAAGATCTAGTAAGAAATGTTAGGTCTTTTAAACAGCCATTATAGACATGCAGATGGACATGGCACAGGCAGCTTCATCCTTCTCCTACCATGACAGAACAGCTCTGGACCCCAGAAAGGTTACCAGAGCCTTTGGGCTTCGTGAGCTCCTGAATGCATGCAGATATGCATGGCAAGTATATCCACAGGACCCATTGGATGTGGGGAGAAAGATCGCCCCTTGAGCTCAAGGACAGCTAAGCCACCCTGGACTAAAACCTGCACTGATGGAGCCTTGCCACGCAATGTGCCCGGCAAACGGCTGGGGGTTCTCCAGCTTGACAGCCACCACAACACAGACCAGCAGTCACGACAGAAATCTCACAGAAGCCCCATTTAAGACCCTTAAACTTAATTTAGCCTTGCTGGAGAATCCCCATTCAGACCAGGCCCAGGGTTTGCTCACTGAGGTGCTTGAGAACATAGGTTCCAGGGAGACTGGTGATGGGCGGAAGCTCCAGGGAAGGCCTCTCTGCAGGATGACTGGCACCTGCTTTCCCTCAAAAGCATCTGTCTACAAAGCCTTCTCATCTGGACAGACTCCCAGAACAGGCCTTTTCTATCAGATCTGTCCTGGAATTGAAGAATTTGCTGTCTGAATCCCATGATCAGCCTTTCATCTCTACCCAGAGCCTCCCAGGCACCAGAGCGACTTGACCAGACCAGCTCCTGCAGCCCATCTCCTTGGAACAGGAAAAATTAAAGCAGTCAGGACTGAACACCTCCCCTCCTTTCATTTTCTCCTCTGATTAGGCTCCTTGAGGAAGGCATACAGCAATCCTGTGGCTCCAGAACACTCCCACTTTACTTTACTCCTTTGATTTGAGAAGAACATGGACTTCTCAGGAGCAAATGGGACACAGAGGAGAAAAGTGGGTCTCCTGGTTACAGGACAAAGGAAACTGGGAAGGATGCTAGTCCCTGTCCTTCTCAACTCTTAGCAATACAACTGGGCATTTAAATCCCTTTTTCACATGGCAATCTCAGAAAAGGGCAGATGTTTCTTTTCTGCCCATAGAAAACAACAAAATCACTGTGTAGCAGATGTTTCCCTTCATTGCTGCACTGTCAGCCTCGGCTACAACCCTATTGCTCAATTCTGTGGTTTGTGCTGTTAAGGGATAGCAAATTACTCTGAGTGAAAGCCAGACAGTTCCGCATCCAAGTGCCTTCTCATCCAAAATCTCTTGTAAGGATTCACTGCTGTCACCACACTTCTTTCCAGCACCAACTTCTTGCTGCATTTGGATCACCCCTGGGGCTCCCAGCCTTGCAGATGACGATGAGCTGAAGCCAGGGAAGGAGAAATGCAGAAGTGCTGGAGAGGTTACCAACTGTCCTGGTTTCAGCCAGGATAGAGC
>NW_010551275.1:104947-111180 GCF_000687285.1 Phaethon lepturus | reverse complement strand
CCCGGCCTCGCCTCACAGAGGCCCCGGCAGCCCCCAGCTGCCAGCGCTGGGCGTGGGCACCCAGGGCAGTTCTGTGGACTTATTTTGCATTCTTTTTGTCTTCTGAATGCACTGATGGCAGCTCTCTGAAGGGAAGCTAGGGCTCGATGTGACCCTGGTGCGAGTGAGGGGAAGGGACGGGCCCGTGCAGGTGGTGAAGGGGGAAGAGGAGCGCCTTCTCCCAGGGCTGCTGCACTGCCATCCACCGCTGTGTCAGGAAGATGGGGGATCTGCCTGGTGAGTGCCCATGAAGCAGTTAGCTGGTGCCAAGAGAAGCTCTCTTCTGTTAAGTCTTTTCTGTGACAGACCCTGAAGTGACCCTGGAGAGTCCGGCACCCAGGTGCTCTGGAAGTGATGTAAAGTGCTTGACTGGCTGGCTGTTGCCAACTTTCATGGAGGAGGCTTTGAGTTGGGCTCTTTCACAGCAGTCAAGGGATATTTGGTTACTGAAGAAACAACTTTTATCTGCACTTGGCACCAGTCACTCTTTGGAAGTGACAGCTGGGAAAAAAGCGCTAAGTGCATAAACTACTTGGGCCCTTGGGAACCCATTTCATATTTACTTCCAATTCTGTTTCAGGATGTACAGCCCAAATTTCTTATGCTGTCCTCAGGATCTTAGAGAAAGAGTCAGTTCACTCTTAATTCGAGACAGTCCAGGCTGATTTGTCAAAGTCTCTCCCCTGCAGTGCTGGGTTGTGCGTGGTCGGTTGTTACTCTCTAGCTGTCAGACGCTGCAAACTCCGACCGATGCCTGCACAAAGTGTCAGAAATGGCAGGCACGGAGACTTAAGCTGTCAATACCGCTCAATGTCCTATGGTGGTTCTTTGACACGCTTGAGTCGTGGTTGTACTTGAGGTAAATCCCATTCTGCCTACGGTGGGACTGCAGTCCATCAAGCTTGAGTGACGTGGATCATCAGGAAGGTGAATGGTTTTAACTGAGTGAAAAAATTCAGGTAAACACTGGGTTTGCGTGTGGGCTTTGGTTTCTCATGTACAATGAAATTCTTCCTCTGCACAAAGTAAGTGAGAAGTGGTATTTACAAGAAATACAGGATATGCGTAATGTAGCGTGTCCTCACAGACTTGGTCAGTAAAATGCCAATTTCTTCCCATCCAAACTCAGGTTGGGCCAAATGTTGACAAGCAAAGAGGTCTTGGTGATTTCTCTACTGTTTGGAAAGGCTCTTGTGACCAACTGCAGCTGCATGAGCATGATTCCTGAGGTGCACTGGCTGTGGTAGAAGGAACATAGTTACAGTAGTTACGAATGCCAGTACATGGAGCTGAGGCTACCCCATACCTCTGTTAGAGGTATTTAGTACTTTCTCCAAACTTTAATTATTTTCAGTGAATGATGCCTCAGGCTGACTTTGTTAGGAAGGTTCAGGCCAAGTAGCGATTTCAAAGATACAGTCTATAGGATAATCTGTAGAGTGCAGGGGCTGTAGGAGGTTTTCCTTGAAAAAGATAAAAGCATACCTCTTTGGTGAGTGGCCGTTGAAAGCAGGCTTGTACGCTGTTTCCTTCTTCCTTTTTTTGAAATAGATGAGCAAGTTTTCACTCACAGGGAAATATGGTTCATTCTGATAAACTTTTATGGCCTCGTGGTTTCTGGACTGGAGCAGCTGTACAGGGGAGGAGAGGACTGCTGCTCTGCATCCAGACTTTCCCTGGAGTTACTCTCCCAGGGGGATGCAAAGCTGCTGTCCTGCAGGTGGACACTGCTTGTCCAAGCATGGCTGTCACTCCTAGAGGATTACTCTGCCATTTGTCTATCTCTTTTTAGACTTCATGTACATTAGAAGTAAAGAATTGTGAGAGAGATTTATAGTTCATTAAAAATTAGTTTTATAATCTAATCTTACCTTTTATTATAATTCAGGCTAATGAGCTTTACTCGGTCATTGATGTACTAAGGCCAGGACTTTGAAAGTGGGTTCCAGCTTTGACTGAAAGATGCAGCTGAATTCACCACATAACTCTCAACTATGCTCATGAATAATTTGCTTAAGATATTTGAGGATGCTTGCAGTGTATAAGAAATTCATCTTTGTGTCTGGTTTCCCTGGAGGATGTTCTCCATTTCCTGAAATATAGCAGCTTGTGCTGGATGTGCAGTGTCTGTCTCCTTGTCGTTACACCCCTGCTGAAACATTTCCGGTGGTGAAGCAGAAGCAGAAATGGGCTACAGAACTGCATATCTTGAATTGTATGCTGCTGAAATTGACATTTTAGTGAACTGCCCAAAATCTGGAAATGATTCATGCTGACTATTTGGGAAATACTTTCAAATAATGAATAAATTTGCAGAAATCAGAGATGGCTCATGAAAGATTAATGATAGTAGAGAAGATGTTCCCCCCCGCCCTTACGTTTCAGCATCAGGTCTCTGGTTTGTACGTCTGCTTTTGAAGTTACTGCAACAATGCTGATTCACTCCAGAGGAGAATTAGACTCAGAATAATTTTAAGGAGTACATTATATTTAAGGGTGTGGAATGGGGGGCAAATCCTCTTATTTTCTCCAGGAAAAGATTACTTAACTTCTCATTTCCAGTTTTTGCTTTTGTTTTAATTTACCACCGCGTTTTATTTTCTTTGTAGTGGTTAATTAAGGCTATGCTATTACTAGAAGTTATTTCCTTCTCATAATTAGAATGTGATGTTCATTTTATTAGCCTGTTTTATTATGGTCAGTATTAATTTCAGTGCTCAATCATTTCTCCTCCTGTCTGCTTATAAATTTGCTTCTTGTTTAGAAACCCTTGCCCTGGCATTGGAGTTAGTTTGTTTTCCCCCAGTTTACAATATAATCACCTTTGCTCTGGGTTATATTGGGCCTGTCGATGGAGAAATCTGATTTTTAGGACGATGAATGCTCAACCCTCCTAGCTAAAAGTAACCAGAACCTTAACACTGATATCTGAGGGAGATGTAGCTGTGGATACATGATGCTGTATGCCATATAAAATACTTGATGCCCTGTTGCACTGTTTAAGATAGGTGGGGGGAAAAGAAGAGCTGTTGAGAGGCTTCTTGTAAAGTATTTCTAAAGGAATCATAGCCAGAAAGGCATGATGGTGCCTGGAGAGAAGGGCAGTACTAAATAAACTGCGGGAAAACTGTAACGGGGGCTGAGACCTGAGCTGCGGTGGCAGGGTTCGGGAATCCAGTAGAAAAAATCTAAAGCACAAGCACTGAGCTGAAGATGCCCTGACAGAGGCAGGGGCTCAGGGTAGCAACATTCAGGGGAAAGTATTGGGTGGATCTGACTGCTAACAAAGGTGATGCCAGGAGTGAATCCTGTCTGCATTTGAAATCTGTGCTGCCTGTGACTGCGTGGCTGCACAGTCAGTAAGGGGCCTTGTTGATCAAATTGTGGGATTTCTAAATCAGGGAGTTAAGTGCAACTTGGCACAGTTTGTTTCATTATCCATAATGATAGGCTGGACCGCCGTGCATTTCCAGTATTCTTTTTTCACCCTGAGCCATGTTTGAAAGGATTGGTGTAGTTTGGCTGATAACTGTGGAGCAGAAAGAAAGTGGGTTCTTAAAAATAGCTGAGCCTACACTAGGGAGCTCATTATTTTCACTGTACTGAAAGACACTTCATTCACCAAGACAGGCTTCCATCAAAGAAACCATCAATGCAGCCTGCCATCATCTGTCAGAATACCTTGTTCTCTTCTCCGTAATTAAAATACAGTATGGCCTATTCATTACCCCCTTGGCAGCATGTTCCCCCCTGCTTGGCTTATGCAGTCTTGCTGAATATAGGGCCAAATGCTAAGAGAGAATTCTCAATGAGCTGCCCTGAGATTGATACGCAAGGGGATTATAATTCCTCAGTAAAGGTAAAAGTGTCTTTGAGCTGTTACAGGGGAACTACAAATATATCATTTCAATTCTAGCATCATAAACCACTCATTCCCATTTCACATTGCACTGCAGAGGGTAAACTTAAATGGATGAAACTTATCATTACTTGTGTTTCTGCGCTGTTTGAGGCAGCGCAGTCTATTCACTGTTCGATTTCCTTGGCTTTACTAGTCACCAAGGGATGTGGCATTCTGTGAAACCAGATGGAGTGTGTGTGAACTGCCGGACTAACCTCCTAAGCAGATTTAATGGATGACAAATACTGAGCAGGAGTGAAGAATGCTGCTCCATTGTGGTAGACAAAACCTAAACAGATCTTAAACTCCTCTGTGGTCTCCTAGCTTCTGCTATCTTACTATGCAATTTAGGTTTTAACATCCTAGAGATGAAATTGCCTGCAGTACAAATTAGAGGATGCCCATTACATTAGAATACTCGGCACGACGTGGATCATTTCTGCAACACTTATTTCTCTAGTGATCAGAAAGCCAGTGCCAAAAAAGAAAACCTTCCCCCGCCTCTTCTTTTTTTTTCTCATAAGTAGAATTCATTGGTCTGAGGAATGCATATTTAAATGACAAATATCTGCAGAAAGGACTGATTGAATGTGCACTGAGAATAAGCTTAAAGCATCAGTAGAGTCTTTTCCTTTTCCAAAGTTTGTTAAGGCACAAATCGAGAAGGGAAAAATGAACAGAAAAGGATGAAGCGTATGGTTTGTATTTTGGAAACATGAAGTTCACAGAACTAATCTCAAAGTACAGTAGAATCAGAAGGTGACACTGGCAAAAGTTAAGTTCCGTTATCCAAAGTCAGAAAATTGCCACCAATAATGAATGTAGTAACAACAGTGGTGAAATTTAGCTTGTGTTGATTGTCTGGCATGTTGATGAGCTGCTGTCTGCAAATGCCATCCGGATCCAATTAACCACCCTTTTTTTCAGTGTCACTTTTTGATGCCATTGTCCTTACATGTGCTGCAGCTATATTTACATTTCTGAAATACTATACTGTTGGTGCAAGAGTTATACATTGTACTAACCTTTGCAGCTCCCTTTTCTGACACTCAAGAGTGGCAAGAATTTGATACAAAAGAAGGGCATATGGTTTTTCCAATAGTGTTCCCCAGAGAGTCTTTTCTAAAGTGGGCATCTACCATCCAGCTCTCATTTTTCAACTACCCATGTAGCTGCACTTATCTTTTGTAAGCTGCAGTTTTCCACCAGGGTAGCACTCCCTGTTTTCATGCTGGGTAAATGGCCCAGAGGTCTGTCCCAGACATTTACACTGGCATAGCTGTATCAAGATTTGTCCATTAATGAAACTAGTCCCAAGGGCAGATAATCTCTCATTTCTACTAGGGAATCCACAAGACCATGTTGGTAGAGGCTGAATCAGGGATCTATCTGGCCAGGTCCACTTTGCAGATAGTACCACTGGGAGACCGTTCCTGGGGGCATCTGTTTGGTGAAAAAGGAGATGCAAGGACATCATCACATTGTGAGCCTTGGGAAAGACCGTTCGCATCTGTTTCAGAAATAGGCTTCCAAATTCCTCCATTCTTAAAACAGTAATCTGTGCTGGGTGCTCCAAGGACCCTCTGCTAAACACAGATTACCTTAGGCACACATGAACCCCAGGTTAATGAGATGTGATCCCAGAAACATGGGGGAGGTATGTCTGGCTGTGATAACAAATGACAGAACTGGATAGAAAGAGCTGACTATCATTAGTCTCTCTTCTTTTTGTTCTTTTTTCTCTCACCTTCATGCCTCTGAGATTGTCCTCCATACCCTTGGAGGGTACAGAGCTTAAAATGAGACCTTTGTCTCCCAAAGCTCCCTTTTTAGATGTGTGTGGAAAAAAAATACACTTTTTGTAGTATAGAAGAGGAAAATACATTATTTTTCTTTGCAAATAGGTCAGGCTGCCTTGCTTGCACCTTCCCCTCATTCTGAGTTATTACAGAAAGTGGTATCTGGTAGTGTGAATAATGCTGTGCTCCTGCCAACAGGCACGGAACACATTGGCTATAGATCTCATAAATGTCAGAGGTATATAAAGAAGGTAATTGGGGATAGTTCAAATCTGAAAACAAAGGGGCTGAAGTGCAAAGTTCGGCTTAGCTGATGTTCATCCTGAACTTTTATAGACTTCTGAGAAATGGGTGTTCTTGAAAAGCAAATTGCAATTACAGTTTAGCACTGATTTATCATAAAGCATCTTAACGAGGAAATTTCAGTGAATGCTTTGTGGGCTGTTGCTGAAATGCAGCATTAAATCTTCCAGGGACTGTTAGCACCCCCGCAC
>NW_010551275.1:97132-104916 GCF_000687285.1 Phaethon lepturus | reverse complement strand
GCAGGAACTCTCTTACCCAAGAGAAACTGCAGGCGGAAAGCACTCGGAGGTTCTGAAGAAATCGTAGGACTGTACTGAGCAGACATTAGATACCCCTGGTACTTTTCTTGAGAGAAGAAGTTCACCCAGTTAAACTTGATTAAATATTTTTACTTTTCTCTGTGTTTATATAACAATGGTTGTAGCCTGGCACTTGAGGTATGTGAAGGGGCACTGTAAATTTTGTGGCATTCTTGGGCAATACATATTCCTCTGTTTTAACACGAAGTAATCATGATCATCCAAACCTTTTTCAATGCGTAGGTGCTTCAGTGCATTTCTGATCCCCCTCTGGAGAAAAGTCCAGAGAAGCCTCCACAGAGTCCCAATTCTGTAGCTAAAAGAAAATCTCAGCACTTCTTTTGTGCTTGTTCCTGTCTCTACAGGTGTCACAGCATCTGCCTCCTACTTGTCCAGTTTATCACTTGTTCTCAAGGCATTGGTGCTTTTTGTTTTGCATTTATCATCTTCCAGGCTGCAGTTCTCCCCTTTTCTACAGCTGTAACTTCACCAGGTCTCTGATTACCTGTAGGCAGTAACTTGCGGCTGAAGATCTTTCTCAGACTTTAAATCTGTGCTGCATTTCTCATTTTTCCCATATGGTCAACCATGGGCATCATCGGGATATGTGAGAGGGATGTGTTTGGCAATGGGATCCTGTTACTTTGTACCGTAGCCTCTGGTTAACTGTTCACCCTGAATGTAAACTGGGTTTATGCTACAAAGTGCTGCTCACTCCTCTCTTCACTGTGTCAGTGACAATATCTGCTTGTCACCTTTCAGGCTATACTTCCTCACACCCTGAAGTTTTTGAAGAGGGCCCATCTTCATAGCATGGTGAATGCCTCTGCAACTGGATCTTCTGCTTAGTGGTGTTGGAGCAGGTATTAACGGCAGTATTGTAATTGCGGTCTGGCCACAATGCGTTAGAGCATAACAGGCAACTGCTTATCATTTCACAGTAAGAATTCTTCCAATGTGATAGCTTTGGTAACTGTTAGAAATCATGCTCTGTTCCTAATTACAAAGTGACTCATGATAACACTACCATCCTCCAGATAACTCTGCAATTAACTTGTGTCACTGCTATAATTTGTTAAGTATGATTTAATAAGAAGAGACTAATTTTTTGCAGCTCTGTTAAAGGTACATTTGGTTTTTCACTTGATAGACTCAAGAAAGGCACACAATCTTTATTTTATTTCAGGCTAAATGAAATGTAGAAATCTCATGAAATGTAATGGGTTCAATTACTGTGGGAGGAATCCCTAATGTTTCATTTCATATCCTTGTGTTCTACCAGGGAATGTACTTCAGCAAAGGAAACTGCTGAAAATGCAGTTGGGACTGCTCATTGCTTGGTCGAAGAAACACCAAGGTTTTTTAAAAGGTTGGTGAAAAACAAAAACAAAACCAAAAAACTTTCCTGCAGGGCTGCAGTTTCAGGGTTAATTCTCCTCTTGGCCTCAGTAGTCTACTCTGGCCTGCTGAGCTAATGAGCCAAAGAGGGGAAAGACCCTGAAAGCAGTTCCCACAACTGGGGCACTGTCTTTACTCCATATGTACCATCTATACCTTTTGGATAGCCACAAACGAAGCATTCTAATTCCTAGAGCCCCACCAGTTTTAGTAGTGGGCTGTACACTACTCTCTCTAAGTGGGAATATGAATTTGAGTCTTTTTTGGCAGAGCTCCATTGACCCCAATTTTCTTTTACACTGAACATTGTTTTACTAGTGGGGCAGAATTCAGTGGCTGACTTGGCAAATACATGAGTGCGAGGCAAAATTTGTGATCTTTTGCAAGCCTGACTGAAGTTTTGAGATCAAACATGCAACAGTTGGAAGCAAGGATGAAAGAAGAAAAAAATGTTCTAATGACTTGAAGTAATTACTGTATTTTCTCTGTTTATAACATTGCCATAAAAAATAGTTTTGCAACATGGGTTACTGTTGCTGCAAATGTTTTTCATGGAGCTTCAAACTGCTCCAAACTTTTCTACCAAAAGTGACAAAGCTAAGATCCAGATATGAATTCTAAATTCAGTTACAATTTAGCATTGCTGGTTCTACTTTAGGCTTTTACCAGTTATGAATTAGATGGGGAATTGGGAGATGAACTTAAGTGCTTTGTTAATTCAGAAGAGTCAAAGTTATTCAGAGATTTGCTTCAGATTTGTTTCTAGAGGTTAGAGTTGTTTCTACTCTAGAGACCCTGCTGCTTCTCTTACTTTGAGGTTTAACAGGCAGACTATGATGACAACTGGCAGCATGTTACTGCAGCATGTTTTCTCTGGGTTAATGAAGATGAGGAGGAAAATGCTCTACGTCTCCTTCATATTCTGTTGGTAGGTTGAAGATGTCTGAACAAGTCTCAAGTTTCTGTGAACTGCTTTGTTCTTCACCCGTTAATGGTGGCATTGCAGTAACTACACTAGGAGAGTCCACTGGGGTTTTGCTTGGGGCAGTTATTTTAGGGATGAGTAACCCTTTAGACCACTCTACAGGTGGCACCCAGGATGTGAAGATGCTCGTCCTTTCTGTCTTTAGATTGAGCTCTCTTGTGAATTTGCTGTGGTATTGCATGGCCAGGAAATAGATGAGGAGGGTGATAGCCATGCTTTCAGAATTAAATGCTTGACCCTTGTCTCTTTAGGTCAGGATCGAAGCGAACTGGTGGAACTGTTTAAAGGAACTTGTTCTGCTCCAGCCTGTAAGGCACCTGCATTGTGAAAAAGTGTTAACATTCCTTTAAACTCATTGAAGTGGGCATCAGATTTTTACCGTTCTGTTACTTGGATGAGAAGCAGCTGCAGTCAATGCAGCACGAGTAGATGAGGAAGCAGACTGAATCCCCTACAGATCAGCTGCTCCCATTTTGCCATTGCTGCAGGATTGATTCTTAGAGATCTACCCAGGCTGCAAATGGGTGTCTGTCCTCACAGAGAGGAAACGGGGCTGCTAGAATTAGCATTCTTCTGTTCTTTCCAATAAATCTCTTTCCACTTGCCAGAAAAGAGGCTTTTACCTCTAGCGGTTTGTTCTTATTACAGAAAGCATATTGAAGAATTAGAAAAGGTGCAAGAGAGAGTAACTAGTAGGATAAAAGGTCTCAATGGTTTAGAGCCATGTGGAGATGTTAAGAAAATTAGGCTTGAATTCGTTAGAAGACAGGAGATTGAGAGAGGACATGATTGAAATGTAAAATTCTGGATGGGGAAGGTAGATGGAGCAGAAGCTGTGTGGGAGCAAGTTAGAAAAAAGAGCCTATTAACTGAAACTAAGAAACAGAGATAGAAGAGGACAGAAAACCTAATGCATCAAGTGGATTTTTAAAAGGAAGTGCAAGCAATAATTTTTAGGCAAAAGAAAAATGAATTGGAAAATGTGAAAAAGTGGGGAGGCCAAGAGCGAAACATTGGTAGATGATTTCTGATTTCAATATATGTCTAGCTGCTGTCAGTATATCTCTGTCTTAAGTGGAAGCCAGTGCTTGATGTGGAACTTAAAGCCCATACATGACTATATCTCCAAGAGTGGGGAGAGTGCTGGTCCTTACTTTCCCTAATAGACCAAAATTGTAAGAGGGGCTACCTTGCCCAGCTGGCCACAATAGCACTGAGCTCATTAGGGCCTGCTGTGTCAGCACACCTGGAAGGTGAGGAACCAGTTAACCACACATCTCTAGGGGACAGTGAAGGCAAGGTAGCTCCCGTACCACCAATGGTGGAGAAACATTTTGGTTGAGAATTTCTGCAAACGGACTGTGCCATTGTACTGTGCTTGGACTAATGACAGTTGGCATAAACTGACACAGGCATAGCACTGCCCTGATTAAAACACGTCTATGACAGACAAAGTCCTCCCATAATAATGATGACTTTATTCTAGAATCTGGGCTTGTCCTTATGGTCTTAAAAGGTCTATGGCAGTTGGGTTCCAAACTGCGAGTCCTTTTGAACCGTGTCTTATGTGAGTACATAAATGAGCCCATGTCTTGTTGTGAGGCCAGTTCCCTGACCTCATATGCTGTTGACTGTTGGATATGGGTAAACCCAGGAGTTGTGCTCACAGTATTTTTGGTTTTGTTCCATCTGTGCTTAGCAAACCTTTCTCATTAATCAAAACCAAATGGCTGCATTCACAGATGCCAGAAATTAAATGAACCTTTTTCTCACCTGTACACAAGTCATTTTAGAACCCCCAGGTGATCTTGCAGCTCATGAGATTTAAATTGCAACCAAACCCAAAACCAAGCACTCATATTTTTGCATATCACATTGAATTTCGCCCCAATTGTAGTGGAGTTCAAAGTGTATTTCCAGGGGGTGGTATTTCCTGATGCTGAGAGCTGGCACTAGAAGGAAGGTAGGGACACAGCTGCTGAGCATGTGCTGCCTGCACATGCAGGAAGGAAGGAAAATGTAAAGCCTGGAAGGATTCTCTGGACTATCATTTGCAGAAAGACTTCCGAGAGAGCCTACAAAGAATTCAGTTTGTCTGTCAGATTTTCTAGCCTCTGTGCTACTTGGAATAAGGGTTGGAGACACAACTCCCGTGGGGCCAACTGTATTTACACAGCTGACAATTTTCATTTGGAAGCTACAAATGGACAGTTAACGCTACAAGCAAAATGTCCTAGTGAGGTGAAAGGGCAGCAGTAAAGATATATTAATCGGCAGCCCTTCTCCTTGCCAAACTCGCATTGTCATGATGCATGCTAATGATTTTGAAAATAGCCTTAATGCATTTTGAAAGATGCAAGAAGGAGGAGCTCATTGCAGGCAGTTCTGCAATTAATATTGAGGAAGTGGCCAGAGCGTGGTCTGATCTTTAAAAGGCAATCTCTCTTGCCTGTCCCTTTCGTAATCTCTGTAGTGTCCTGCTGCAACTCCACCACTTGCTCCAGAAAGGAAGCACCCAAACTGTCTTCCTTAAGTGCGGTTTGTTCTGCAGAGCTGCCATAAAACCAGCTTGCATGATTGTAGGAGTTTTCATTCGCTATAAGGGAATCCTAAGGTGCCCTCCAACTACCTGCAGCTCCTAATACTTGCCCATGCTGATTCCCTCGAGCTCTAGCTGCTCCTGGATTCAAGAGTGGCCCCTTGAGGATAATGGCAATCAGTGTATGTTGAAGTGGTCCCTGGCACAAATCCAGCCCTGTGCCTGAACACTTTAGGTCAGGTATGTGTGCAACTGTAGCTAAAAGATACCTTTGTATCCCCTGTTGCCCTTGCTGCTTGCCATCTGGATCAAAAGCTCGGAGGGGATTCCTTATAGAGCAAATGCAAAAGCCAGAGTCCTTTATATGCCCCTTTGGGTCATATTTGCTCTTGCACTTTGTGCTTGCTCCAAAGAGGAAGAGATTAATATCCTGTTAGCTCAGGGCTTCTTGCTGCCAGCCTTATCAAGTTATTAAATGTAATGCTGGATTGCTACCGGTTCTCAGTTGAATAAGAAAGAGTGGAATTTGGAAAAGGTTGAGAATCATGGTGCCATCCTGTATTCCCACAGCGTCCTTCCTTGGCTTGGGCTGGCTCCTGCAGTGTTGAATTGCTGTTCTTCAGAGTAAGGCTCCATGACCTCTCTGGGAGGGAGGTGTTCAGACACATAATTGCCCATGTGTGCGAGCCTGGGGGAAAGGTTATATCTTCTTTCTAGCATCTGTCTGCTGCACAAGCTGGATAAATAAATAAGCCTGCAGCCTCCCATAATAAAATATGCTTGTTGCTCCAGTTCTTCTGCTGAGTTATAACTTTGGAAGTCAGTGTAGCCTCTGCATCTTCTGTACAAAATCCATGCAACTGAGGTTTGTGACACAGAGCTGTATTTTACATAGGTGAAGCTGCTACTATAAATTGTAGCACATTAACTGCTGAGCTCTTTGCTTCTAGGATCTGTTTAACATTTGGCAGCACTGAAAGAAATAGCAACTGAAAATGAGAATGGGACCACTGTATTTTCAGGCCAGCTGAAAGAATTGTGCTGTTTTCCACTGCCTCAATTCTTCACACCAGTGTAGTTGCAACTACAAACTTGAGTCTATCTGAAAGAGACGATGTGACCATACACCTTTAATTATTGGAACTGCCTGTACCATTCTCTGAATGTTGTCTTTTTTTGGAGAGAAATGTCTATAGCATTATATGATCCTGTACTGCTTTTATTGTATTAATTTCATGCTCATTATTGTCCAACTTCTTTATATCCAATGAAACTTTCACTCAATAAAAATTGATGAGCTTTTCTACATGCTATCATCAGTATCAATGCAAATAAGAGTGACTCTGGTTAAGCCTGAGATCCCTGGCAGTATTGACTCTGTCTTTATTGTCTGTCTCCATCTGGGAATGTATTCTGAGTTTACCAGCACAGGAGACAAAGGGGGCTGTGGGACTGTAACAGAGATTCTCAGCAGCCTTTGGCTGTCTGCGTAACCGTGGTCACATCACTTAATCTGGCCATGCCTCACTAACAAATGCTTCACCTGTCATTGTGGCGTATTTGTGTGGTATGCTTTTGGAGGCAGTCTGTGTGTAGCGCAGTTGAATTCCATCTCTGTTGCATTATATGGGTGCTCTTTATCACGAATATCAATAATAAATACTGCTAGGATGGTATAGGAGAGAGTTATGTTTTCTTCTGCGTGGCCATGTGCAGACCTGAGTGCAGAGTGAGAGGGGAAGTGCTGTGCTTTGTTCCTCATTAGAACTGGTGCATTGTTTCTTGGCACTAATGTTCTCTAGCTCTGTCCCTGTTCTCCTTAGTTTCTGGAGTTAAACGGTAGCTGTTAATTAATTTGCACATATGCTGGGTTTTTACTGCAATGGGGGGGCTGCTTGGCTCAGCACAGCTATGCACCGTTGATGAGGAGAGCTCATTTCCTCTGACAGTATGTCAGAAGCACACTTTTCCAGTTCACCTGTGTGATCACAGTGTCCTGTGGTCTTACAGGACTGCAGCCTGCTAGAGTGCATCTCATCATTGCAGCAAGCAGAGACTGAAGTTCTTTCCAGAAATGGAAGCACAACACACAACTGTTTTTCTACCACATCAGAAAAGATCATCCCATGCTAGCAAAAGCCTTTCACAGGCTAGTAGGCAGGAAAAATGTTCACATCTCCTCAGGCAGAAAGCCATCAGTTGTGTGCTGGTGCTAATTAGCGAAATTCTGATTAAGTCATTGGAGCAGTGCCAGTTTGCACCAGATGAGGAGCTGGTCTATGTGGAGTTGGTTGATATGGCACGATATAGCGTGGACCAAGAGTGCCCTGGGGATGTGGTAGCTGTATGCTGAAAGCAGAGCCCAGAGTAGCAGCAATGCAGTCCTAGTACCAGTTTAGTCTGGGTTTCTTTTCCAGTTATTTATTTATTAATTTACCTATTATATATCTCTATCTATCTTTATGTTAAAAAAATTAATCTTCCTATGTTTACACAATATATGCATGTACCTACCTTTACAGCATGTAATGAGGGGATACTAAAGCCTGCAAGAGCTAGCAGCATGTGGTTAAGCTATCAGCTGCACAGGCATATTTAGTCTGGGTTTCTTTTCCAGTTATTTATTTATTAATTTACCTATTATATATCTCTATCTATCTTTATGTTAAAAAAATTAATCTTCCTATGTTTACACAATATATGCATGTACCTACCTTTACAGCATGTAATGAGGGGATACTAAAGCCTGCAAGAGCTAGCAGCATGTGGTTAAGCTATCAGCTGCACAGGCATACTGGCTGC
>NW_010551275.1:94489-97114 GCF_000687285.1 Phaethon lepturus | reverse complement strand
GTGTGGGCACTGTACTTCAGTCCTAAGGAAGCTGGTTAGGAAATAGGTTTATTCCGCCATCTGCTTATCAAACTTTGAATTTATAGGAGAATCAATAAAATACAGCCAAAACATAGCCCATAGTTAAATTTTTTTAAAATTTTGGAACTCTTTTCAGGTCTGGTCATATATATATGTTCTTAATATAGTATCTTAACATTTCAAATTATCCATCACGTTAGTCTTCCAGTTACCCCATATGAACACAGTATGTTATTCCACTTCAGTGTCTGAAAATGTTTCTGGATTTAATGAGTGAATCATCATCCGTAGAAAGGCATGAGTTTACCGTGTTTTAGGTTTCTTCCATGAAATTTTTATCTCTCTCCATTTTTCTTTCTTGATCGTTACTGGTGTCTACATTCAGGTATGGGAAGCTTAGAGGGAAAAGATCATAGGGCAATATTTTTGTCCTTGCAAGTTCATAAGAGGTGTATATTTCAGCAATATTAATTAACAAAGTAAACATTATGACATTCTTAAAGCACAAAAGTTTAACCTATTTCTCTTCCTCCTCATCTAGCTAAGCCCACAGAGTTATACACTTGATACTCATTCAGTGAAAACACTCAGCACATTATAGGTTTGAGCTTATTAAATAAATGGAGACTAATGTATGGTCCTCTGTGGTCCTAACATACTGGAGAAATCTTGCTGTCTTCAAAGCAGATGTGCCTAATAGTGCATGGGGGAACTAATAATTTTTCTGCTGTTGGTAGAAAATCTTCCTCATCACATGCTGTTCAATGGCAAAGTACTGTTCTTACTAGGTACTTGCCTACGAGAACCTCTGATTTTAATGTTAAGTTAAGCTGAGTTGGGAGGTAATATTCTTCAAACTATGGACTAAAAAACCTCTTAAGTAGCTACAGTGTCAATGAACACATTGGCCTTTCACAAATAAACTGTGTATGTTCCCTCTTTCTGGGGTCAGATGCACAAGCAATGAGATTGCCCCTGCTTGAAAAGCAGATCTGTAAAGCATCATGAACTCTGGTCATCATGAGATCTTCAGTCTCATGCTGGCTAGCTGTACAGGGTACAGCTGGCAAATCTGCATGCATGAGAATCCCTTTCCTTGTCATTTAAAAGGTGAAGCCTCTGAGATGAAATGCAGAAGCTGTTTTAAGTCTCTGTAGCATTGCTGCATGGTATCAGTACATCGGAAAGATGGACTGTCGGAAGAGAACAAAAGCCTGATCATGTGGAGTGATGGACGGACTGTGACAGTTTGTTATCACATCTCTGGAGATTGCTCTGCTTTTCCTTCTCAAGAAAATGAGCGTTTCAGCTTCATTTGCAATCTTTTGCAATTTCTGACAGACAAGAGGTGTCATTGAGTGTTGTATTGTCATGCTGGAAGAATGTTGGTGGCTTTTCACCTGCCACAGCCTGAAATTATGTTTTGGGTTTTTTTCCCCACTTTTTCTGATGGATCCCAACCAATTATTTGACCCACTGAGCACAGTGAAGGTCCACCAGGTGTGTAAATGTTCCTGAGTGTTCCTGAGCAGTTTAAGAGAACATGGTGAAGTGAGGGGGGTAGATAATAAGATGTGCACGACTGGTCTAGACATTTTCAGTGCTTGGCACCATCACAGCTCTTGAAAAAGTAGATTCAGAGTCTGGAAGCACTATTTGTCTACGGCTATGGGACTATCAGCTTAGAGTTGCAAGGCTAAAAGACATGACTGGCTAGAGAGGTGTAATGGAAAGTGCTCTGGGAATGTATTCAGCAGCTGAAGAGCCCTTGAATGCAATGAAGCTAAAGGTGTAGAGAGACAAGTGAGTGACCCTTTAAGGAATTGTCTTTCCAAATCATCTGTGAAATCATCAAAATGACAGTTCCTACCTCATAGTCAGCTTGTGCTTGAGAATTATGGAAAGCTTTAGGTACAGATTCCTTTTTTGGTTAGTTCAAGTAGGAGAATGACTGACTGAAGTTTGTGACATGTGTCTGTAACATTCAAAGACAGGTCTGCCTGCGTCATGTAGAATGAAATCAAAGGCCTGGGTTTCAGGTAAGCCATTCAGTAGAGCAGTGTTTCATTGTAGCCTATGATATCATCACCCTTTTTTTGGTAATGAATGGTTCTCTTTGCCAGCCAGCAAGTGTTTGCTCAAAAATACATAGTTCAGCTCCTAAGCCTTAGAGCTGCATCTGTTCTAAATGGCATGTTGCCTAGGGAGGGGAAAATCTTAGCATTTCAGAGGATGGTAGGAAATCAAGCTTGGAGATATGTGAAGCACCACAAGGAACACACGTAGGAAAGGGCATCCCTTGCTCCCATGCCTTGGGAATCAGCCACATTAGTTCAGGTTTTGCTGCACTGATTTGACAATGCAACGGAACTTTTAGATTTTGGGGTTTTTTTGGTTTTCCCTTTTTTCCTTTTTTCTCCCCTGGTAATTGCATGAAACAATTTTCTTCAACTCTCTTTTTTTTTTTGAATAATGAATTGGAGCTTTGCTAGGAGGAGATATATTTTTTGTGCTCTTCTCTGTGATGAGTGTAGTGGGAGTGTTTGTCTCCCCCAGCTGCCTTCGTTGTGGCCAGCTGCAGAAAATTGGTGAGACACCAGCTGT
>NW_010551275.1:41509-94477 GCF_000687285.1 Phaethon lepturus | reverse complement strand
CTTTCCCTAATTTTCACCAGCTGTAGGTATAATCAGCAGGATGATTGCAAAGTCCCTCTTCCTTCCATACGAAAACTCCGGAAAACAAATGCAGTGATGCATGGATGTGTAATGGGAGATTGAAAACATGACATGGTTTTCAGAAGCATACAAGACCTGCATTACATTATTCTTGTACAAGTTTAAAAGCATCCGGGTTAATGTGCATCCAGTGAACGAACTGCTGATGTTCAACTGCTGCAGCTTATCTGGAGGTGGCATTTCTCAGTGTGGGTGTGTGGGAAGGGAAAGCATGGGGCTGGGGTCACGGGGAGCGGAACACAAGCACAATGAGGTTTCCCGTTGGTGCTTCCTAGTGCCCACGAGGCACAGAGAGCTTCTTTACTACAAGTTTTTGCCTGTTTAGATGCATTTGGATTTTAATGTCTACAGTCAGGGAAAGTTTCCTTAAGTGTACAGCCAGTGAGGACTTACCATGTTATCCTGTATAGGAGCCAGGAAGATAAGGGTTAACTTTTGTTTATCTGGAGTCATTAAAAGTGTCAGGATTAAGCTCTGCTTATGTTAGTTTGCAGTTCTGCTTTCCACAATGCTTGCCACATTCAGTGTGATATTTCAGACATGCTGAGCACCCGTAGCTCCCATTGCCTTCAGCTGCTAAACCATTCAGTGCACCAGATCTTCCAGAAAAGCCAGAGTGGGAGGGTTTCTTTTACTGCTTTTTACCTTGTAGTTTACCTGGATTTTAGCTGATCTGAGTGTAATGTACTTTTTAAAAACCAGCCACTGATGGCCTGATCATCTGCTGCTTCATAAAATCAGGTACATTCCCAGTGGCTTCAAGTCCTGCTGGATGGGGACTGAAGGGTCATCTTGGACTGGTGAAATGTTGTGTGACTGAACTGTGCGTAAATTGCTTAAAGCCATATCTGCTGTAAACCTCTGTAGTGTAGGTTCGTGTAATGTTCTAGTTGCTTGCACTTGAATTATTTAAGCAGTGCAAAGTACAAATAGCTAATGAAGCACCTTGACAATAGATTGTAGGGCTAAGGATTATGACAAACCTGCATAGAGATGTAGAGGAGTAACAGTATGGAGGGGGGATTATTTAAAGGCAGGTAGCGTTTATAGTCTGCTATGCGTTTCACAGGTTTTGTTTTGGTTTTTTTTTAGTTAAAGCAGACAGTACTCATATTCATTCACAACTACCAAGAATCATTGCTTTGGTAAAAATAAAATTGGATGCTTCCCTCCCATATGGCTAAAATTAATGTTGTCCAGAGAGCAATTTGAGAATGTTTCAGAGGGGACAGATATTTCCATTTTAGTTTAATTGTTTTAATAGAGATTCTGGGAGATACTGCATAGCCTCCTGCATCCCATGATAGTCTCTTTTTTACCATCGCAGGAGACCAGAGTTTCAAATGTTTAAGGGGGAGACAATGGTGACTGGGAAGCTGAATGTCCATTTAGAATATGTGGGAGGGAAAGGATTTTATGTGAAGTGTTAGCAGTGGTCTGCCGTCACTAATACATAGCTGGTGCCCGAGCAGCTGAGAATCTGCACTTTGCTGTGGATATTTCAGACTCCTGAAAAATCTGCGGGCCATGCTTGGTCCTGCCCTTTTGCAAGGTCAGATCAAACATCGTGTTTATCCTTGAAACACTATCAGCATAGTGAAAGAAATGTGCACGTCCCTGAAGAAATTACGGTTGAGCTAAACTGGAGAATAAAATTGTGGTTTGTGTTTGATATGAATTTGTGGGCAGGATGAGTTCAGTTCTGGCACTGGGGGAATTGCAGATGCCTCAGTCTTTAAAATTTGTGGCAGGATGACTCCTTGGTTAATCCAAAGCTGCTCATAGGCTAGAGATGGAAAGGTTCATAGCATAGTTGGTTGAGGAAAGATCCTCAACCAACAGTTGAGGTATTGATTACTGTTGTGAAAAAAACACTGTTTTGAGAATAAAATGCAAGGCAGGGGAAAAGGTATGTGTTTGAGTTTGGTAAGAACAATGTTATTTAAAAAAAAAAAACAAACAAAAAGACAAAAATCTGTTTAATAGAAAGTGATCAGTTCTACTCATATCAAGACTATTAATCTTGCTACTAGCTGAAAGAAAAGTAAACTGTCAAAAAAGCCAAACCCAGCAACAACAAATTCCTCCATTGTGCCTAGCAGAAATAGCTGCATAAAAGCTCTTCAGTGGAATTTGAATTTCTGATGAATTAGACTGCATTGTTAATTAGTGCCAATAGTCCTGAGACAAATCTGGTAATTAGGGAGTTGCATATCCAGTGGGGAAGCCCAGCAGAACACCTGCTTTAGAGTGGCTCCAGGATGCAAATGAAAGATTTGCTGTATTGTGGCAGTGCTGTTCATTTTTCTAGTTCTGTGCTTTGTCCTGCAACCATTTATATGCAAGTTTGAGTTTGTGAGCAATTTCTCTGAAATCATAAAAAGTATGGTCTTCTGTTAGGGTGATAATGCCAGGCCAGGTATTACCTGGCAAATGGGAAGGTGGTGACTATGGATCTGGAACATGTTAGTCCCAGTTGTTTGGACTGGAGTAATTAACAGCTTATCAGGCTTGTACAAATGGATTAACTGCACCTCAGGCTGTCATGACAAATGTATGTAAACTTCAGACCCCAAACTGAATCTGATCCACAAAAGGTTTAAATCAAAAGATTTCATGTGGATTCTTCTTTTTAAAGACATTCTTGATGACATAAGTTCCCTCCTGGTCTTCACCAATGTGACTGGGTGTTGGTTGCTCAGATCTGCTCCTGTTCCGCTCTGACAAGAGCAGAGCAACTGCAAACCTGGAGAAGGTAGGTCCTCTCATTCCTGAGACTCTTGCCTACCAGGAACTCCCTGTGGAGTTTTACATGTTTGTAGCAATACTGATAAATTAAGACTTGTTTCTTAATTAAATCACTTTATATTTTTGGCCACTTTTTTTCCTTCTGAGAAGCGATTTAGCTTTTGCTCCATTAACTTATAGAAGAGACATTGCAGATTTTAGGCTTATGGGAGGTTCAGTGTGAAGCAATTAGCGGAGGTCTGTGGCATTCGGGAAAGATGTTTGAATACAGTTCTGAGCACTAATTAGTTGCCCCAGAAGCAGAGAAATACTATCCTCATTCCTACCAAAGGTTTTATGTTAAGCACAAAAACTTGTATCTTGGCCAGATACACTGTCTGCTTGGAGATAATTGTCTTTAAAAAAAAAAAAAATTAAAAAATTGAGGATGTCATTAGTTGAATAACAGATACGGTATAGGAAATGTCCAGGCATCCTTTGGGGCAAGGTTCATCCACATTAAATGCCACAGATCCCTCTGGGTAGTGATCTCTCCTGAATATGAAGCATTGACAGCCTAAGTGCAGGCTATAAGAAAGGTGAGATTCAGAGCAATTTACTCCATCTGAATTTGACACTTAGCATTGACACAGCTCTGTTCTCCTTAAGGTCAAGAGGCAGAATGTTTGTGTCAGCATAGAGTGTTGCTGAAAACCAGAATTTTAAAAGTGCTGGGGGAAAAAGGATTGTTGCTTAAGGAAATGGGCTTATTTAATAGTCTGTTTCTCTACCAGCCTGTTCCCCATCAACTTGAATATGGTCATTCTTATCTTGATACAAATAGAGAAACAAAATGTATCTCTTGGCCATGAGCCAAGCAGACTCAGCAGAATCTTGAAAGAAAAAGAAAGCACCAATCAAGTTAGCAAATAAAAGTGAAGATATGTGTCTTTCCTCTGAGGATAGTTGATGTTTTTTAAAAAGTCTTCTGACCAAAAACCTTAAAATCTTCCAGTGCAGGTTGATCAGCACAGGAAAAATGGTCCACAGCAATACTTTGGTCTCTGTGAATTTTCAGGAGAATTCAATCTAGTTTTATAGTCTTTTGTACAAGCAAATAAAAATACCATGTAAGACACAAGTTAAAATACTGTGAAAAGCAACCATGGTATAAGCTAGTATTTCATCCTGTCGGTGCTTTAGACTTTTGCAGATGGAGATTTATCTCTCTAAGTAACTATATGTGAGAAAATCTTGGCAATGTGTTAGGTGGGGCTAACAGCTCTTGCTAGACCTATGGATCTCATTATAAGAAATAAAAATACGATTTGGGGCATTCAAGCCCATCCTTGGTTCTGAAATATAAGCTAGTTCTGTAGTCATGGGCCATGATGTGAAGAGGAAAATGACACTGAATGCTTGGCATGGCTATATTCTATGCTGGCTGACAGAGGTAAAAATGTTAAAGGTAGACAGTCCTGGTGACCAACCTAGCTACAATCTTTTATCAGAACAGTATTGTGTCAGGACGTTTTTTCTTTGTTAACCTCAACTATTGTAGTACTGATAGATATCCTTATTAGAAGGAAGAAGACCAGGGGTGTGACATACAAAGAGATTAATCATGATTTTCCTTGCTGCAACTTCACCTGGATTAAAGTGTTTCTGTACTTTGAAGCTGCACTGATGAAAATGGCTTGAGCAGCACTAAGCAACACAGGTGTTCAGGCAAAACTCAATGTCAGGGTTGTTCTGCCAGCATGGCATTGAGGAGCTCATCTTACGGAAGCTGAAGGAAGAGTGTCAAAATGAAGGATGGCTTATCCAGGATCCAGGCCTGGGAAATGCTGTAGTGGGCTTGGGGTTTGAATGCCAAGCATGGCTTGGTGCTCTGCCACCAAAGCTTAATGGGTGTACATGGCTTGTAGTGTGGTTGTAAGAACTGTTATACCTGAGCTTTCTTACCTGACCTTCTCAATAGGAAGCAGGACCTTCTCAATAGACTGCTTCCTCCTTGGTCTGGTATGTGGGAATGATGAATATCAATGGGGCTGGGCTTTCCTGAGCTAATAGCAGCAATGCCATGAGAATAGCACAAGCTCATTTTGCAGTAGATTCTGCCAATCTGGTCTCGATCAGAGTAGGAGCCATAACATCATCTGAAAAGTGAGGTTCTCTGGGGACCCTGGCAATGCTTTTGTGAGATGCAAATACTTGATAGTTGATAGTTGATACTTACAATACTTGGGCTATATCTATATAGCACAGTCCAGATACCAGCTTTGGTGCAGGATGATGCTGTGTAGCTGAAGGTCTTCAACGTGGTTACCTCATCTTTGTACACATAGTCAAATGCTATGATAATCAATTCCTACAAAGGCAAAATGATAAGCAGTAGCTCATAGGGGACAGTACACCAAGATTTCTCACAGGGGCTCTGCTTTCATCTGGGCTGAATTGGGTGGCTTGTTGCAACTGTTAGCTAAAGGCACCTATACAGAGCAGCTGTAATCACAAAATCTATAGCTTTATGGAAATCAGAGCCAGAGTGCAGGAGACCTTGTGGACTTGCAGTCTATGATAATAACCTCTTCAGGTCAATTAATGCTGTGAATAGTAAGACAAATCCACCCTTTCTAACCTATCTCAGTTTTGAGAAAGGGCAAATGCTAAGGTTAATCGTAAACAACACCCTGATGATGGGCATGATGCAACTGCCCACATGTAAGGGCCTGTGGCTAAAATGACTCATCCATTTAGCCTTGTTAACAGTGTTGCCCTGGAGCTATCTTGGTAGATGACAAAACTGAGATCTTTCTGAAGGTTTCTGGATTTGCTGGAGGTCTTCAGCCTTTAGGGTGTTGCCTGAGCTCTGAAGGAAGATCAGGAAAATCGTTAACTCTGTGGAAATAATGCCAAGGTTTTTGTTGGTCCTCCCTGCCCAACCTCAAAATGTAAAAAATATCATGGTGGGGGGACTACAGAAAAAAACTCCTAATACTCGAAATCTTCTTGTGCAGTGACGAAACTTGTAACAGGTTCTTCAGCAGAGGCACAGGAATGGGCGTTCTCCTTTGATGCTATTTCTAAGCAGTGTTTCCACAGTAATGAAATATGACACAATCAATGATAGCTCAGCTTAAAAAAATTGGCCAGCTCAGGAGAGGCTCAGTGTATGTGCCCCTTTGGTGCACCATCTTAAATCACTCTGTTACAATCTGAATTGCCTATTCCTGATAAATCTGTTCAACATTGCTGGATCTGGAGTGTGCAGAATTAATGCATCCTTGTGGGATACATTCCAGCTTAATTCAGACTTGTGTAATTCACTGTATTAGAAGTGGCCCAAAGTGATACTTCTTGCTTTGTTAGTTTTGCTTATTTATTTTTTTTAAACAAGAGGGCAATTGCCATGCAAAGTACCTCTGAGAGCCATCAACATTTGAAATATCTGTCACTGTAAATAAATTTGGAGTGTTCATTGCCTATCTGGAATTGTGCTGTAAAGGGATCAGAGGGGAGACTTTAGTTTGTTTTCATTTATGCAGAGCATGAGCTGGATGTGTGACTAGCTCCAAGAAGATACCTAATGAAAAAAGACACCCTTACTTGATGTTAAAATGAATTCCCCAAACCATCTTGTCCTTGATGCCTTTTCCCAGAATCATGTGTGGGTTCCTGAGCAAATTCAGATGTGTATCTAAGTGAAAGTAAGACAAACTGCAGGAATTGAAACTTTCCCAGGCAGTTTCTGCGTTCAGAACTGCCTGCGTAGGAAAACAGTCAGGGAATGTGCTCAGAAACATGGTTGATACAAGGCATCCACTCTCAGGGGAAAAAGCATATTGCAAACATGTCAGTTAAAACATTTTCTAATTGGCTACATGGTCTGCATGATATAAAGTATGTTATATATTTGTATATGATCTTCCTGATTTTCATCAGGGGAGAAGTAAGGGATAAATAACATGTCAAGGACGCTGACAGTGTACCTCAGTAATCGTGTAAGGCTAGAGGTTAAGCATATGGTACCGTTCAAAAGAGAAAGGGGTGGGTGAGCCGTGAACCATGGCATTGTGGATGCCATGAATGTCCTCTACATAACTGCTGTGTGTACAGATGGAAGGACCCAGGTGTGTTTTTTAGGGGCAGGGACAGAAGCATGGTGATTGCATTAGGTTTTTACAGGCTGGAGTCAGTCCTGCTTTGAAGGACTCTCGCCAACACCTGACAGGTTCCTTTAGATTTCATTTCCCATTGTGCAGGCTTCTGAGAACTGGTGCCTGAAATACCTGGCTAGTGATAAATACATCTAATAACAGATCAGTTGAATGCCTGTGGTTTCTGGCTAGGTCATTTTGAAGCAAATGGGCTGCTAGGGCACTCTGGTGATGAAACTATTAGCTTTTTACTTGCAGTTTAATTAAGTGTAGAGGCCTGGATTTGCTTGACTGGAGGTCGCTGGAAGTGATCCAGTGCTGTCAGTCCTGGACTCATGTGCTAACTGCCCTAACTCAGGAAGTAATTTGGAGAGGTGGTACTGGAGTTTCTCCACCAGGAAAAAACTCTGTTGGGAAGAGAGGAACTTGATTCAAGATGGGAGAGTTTATAACTGTAGTTTTGCATTGTCCTTGAGGAAGGTGTGCTCTTTCCCCAGAGACACTCCAGCAGAGCTGAGCCAGACAGTGCAGTATCTGCTGCAGGATGAGCCTTTGCTGAACCCACTCTTGCCCTTGGACTGGGAGAGTTCTGCTGCTGAGACACAGCCTTTTGGTACCTGGGGAAGGCAACATTTTTTGCTAGAAAAAGTTTTTTGCTAGAAAAGGTGATTATTCCAGTTCGGCATTTGTGCTCACAAACTTCTTTCAAGTTTCAGCCTAACGGTCTTTATTTAGACAGAGGCATGCTTTTCTTTTATTTTGGGAAATCTGCTTGTGACTTCATTAGACCACTGACAGCTGAGTGATAGAGAATTTAATTTTCTTCCTTTCTTTGCTACTGTTGAAGAATCCTTCCCCATCTCTCATGTCACTCTGTCACATTAGAATGATATTTGTGCTACTGAGATGCTGTAGCGCAGCTCCTCAGCTGAGTACTAATAAGCCTTCCCTTACTCTGGTTTGGTGTCACCCAGTCTTGCTTTCTGTGTTACAAAATCCTTGATTCATCAGTTGCTTAAACAGCTTAGCAATTTGACACATTGTTTTTAAATTCTCCTAGCAAGATCAAGAGCGTCGGCACAATACTGGAGATGATAGAGACCTTTAGGTATGTGATAGTGGGATTTTGTCACTTCTAAACTGACCGCTGACAAGATGCTTGAATGGAACAACTATGGAGTAATGTACTTAACATGAGTATGCAGGGCAGCACTTACTCTCACTGTAGATTATTCCCTTGTTTCTGAGGGGGAAGGAAGGATTTAATCTTACAAGTTTTATGATAATGTCAGCACCTCATGTCCTCATAAGAATATCAAAAATTAAATTTGCATGGGTGGGAGGGTTGTCTGTCCTTATGTCTAATTGCTTAGGAAGATCAAGGGCATCACTAAATCCTTTGCTGTTTGATTCACAAATGATTTCTTAAGGACTAGCAGTATTTCATGCGCACCCAAAGAAAGGAGCAGGAGGAGTATAAATAAGCCCCCATCATAGCTACAAATACCGTGCAGTCTGAAAGGGGTGAATTTTCTTAGTGCGGCTCTTCAGATGACAAGAAGCCAGTTGTCTATGATACTGTAATTTTCAAACATGAAAGCCAACTGAACAGAAAGAGGCAAAACATCAATTATCATTATTTAAAGGTGTTTAACTTCAGAAAGTTCACCTCTCCTTACATCAATGGCATATGACTGAGGAGGATTATTGACAGCAGAATGTTTCTAAACAACATCTCAACCATCTGTGTGAGAAAACAAACAGAAACCCAGTGTGTCATCTGAACCATCTAAAACAGAAGGAAGCTGCAAATATATCATAAGTTTTATTTTTCTTTCTAATTATGGTTGTCTCAATCATTTGGTTCTAGAGGTTTTTATAAAACAGAAAAAATGTGGTGAAACATTTTTTTGTTTTGTGGTGCTTTTTCATTAATATTTAAAAAGCAAAAAAAGTTCAATTCTTCACATCAGTGCTGCATATTTTGATGATTCCCACTCCCCACCCCAATACAACTGTAAAGATGCAAGAGAGATGGCCTGTAGAAGATGTAAAGCATTTCTAGTTGACAGCATTATTAAACAGGGAGTAGCCTTTTACCAGCGCATAGTTTATTCTGTTAAGAGTCAGTCTGTCTCTCTCTCCATGTATGTTTATGTACGTATATGCATATGCATACACACACATGTAGAAAAGAACTTACGTCCTTTCTATAAGTATATATGTATTTGTTTACTGTGCTTTATTTTAAATATTCCATGGCAGTAGAGCTGGATGTATTCTGAAGGGGGGTGGTTTGCTGTTTTAATGGAGCTGCAGGAGACACTGCTCTGTGTAAGCAGTCACAGCCTGTTAACATCCTACTGTGAACTGGTGTCCCAGATCTAGACATTTCCAGCAACCCAGCAAAGTACTCCAAAGAAAAGAGGGGATGTAGGGAGCTGGAGATGAAGACAATTTCCTTTTGAACAGTGAGGGATTTAGGTTTCCTGGTTTCTACCTGGGAGAGGAGAGCGGTGAAACATTGGCTTAATTCCATCTAACAGGGTGTTCCTCTTCGGCTTTGACATCAGAGTAATTTGGGGCGGGGCGGGGGAAGCTTAGAAATTTGCTCCATATCCATTGGTTTCAGAGGAACATGAAGCTCCATCATCTGAAGTTTCAGGTTCAACACTCACTAGTCTGAGCAAATAACCCTTGGTGCCTCCTGGCCAGGTTGCTGCCTCTCCATTTTCACTCCTGCACTGGAAGAGAAAAGTTTCAGTTCAATTCCCCCTCACAGTAATCCATTCCCTTTATCGATGAAATATGAAACGAATAAACTCCCATCAGAGACTCGTCTTGTGTCTTGCTACCTGGCCTTGAAATCCCGGAGACTGAAAAAAGAAGAGAGTATAGCAGTGCATCTGGAAAACTTACCTTCCACAACTTTGTATCACTGCTGTATTGCAATTTTCTGCCTTTGTTCTCTAGCTGACCTATACCTATAATAGGAAACTTTCTCCTATATTTCTCATAGTCAAAAGTTGCCTTATCTTCAAGGAACAAGAAAATAGGTTCATTACTCAAAGACAGACAAGGAGATGTCATCCCATGCTAGGATTTTTCGAGTGTTGTGTTTGGGTTTTATAAGTGGCCACTTACTGAACTGAAAATTGCAGGGGGAAAAAAAAGCACAGCAGCTTTTCCCATTACTATTTTGTTGTCTAATTAATCCTGTCCATTCAAGCTTTATCTGCTTTGCTCATGTGGTGTTTGCTTTTATAGCTTGTAAAAGGGTAGAGGGGAGATGTGAATACCCTCCTCTGCTAATGTATTTTAATTGCTTTTTCCTCCCACTGTTTGGAATGCTTTTAGAAACACCAAGGCGCTTAATTTTTTGTATGACACTGGTTTCCCACCGCTCTGGGTTATTCAACTTGGTAAACATTTTGCCTGAAGGATTACATTTACTTTACATTACTCCGCACAAGGTAGCGGAGCTGAAAGTTCAAGCCCTTGTGATTGCATTCATGAAGACATAATTAAGACAGGTTAATTTTTAATTTTTGCATGTTTAATAACTTTTGAATCAGCATCTCAGAAGTGAATGGTTCCTACTCCTAATCACTGCAAAACAATCAAATGTTAGGCAAGTGCTTGGAGAAAAGGAATTCTGCATGACAGGGGTTACGTGAAAGTGCCCTTTAGGCACACTTCAGCTGGATGGCTGAAATTAAACTTACTCCTGTGGCAGCTATGTTTGTTGAAAATTAGCATGTCACTCTGCTGCATGTGTTCCCTGCATGGCTAAGGCTTTTTTCATGCTTGCTAATTCCTGAAGTCTGTCTGAATTTTCCAGATACTAATGCAGATGAATAATATCTGAATGTATTTTG
The DNA here is from genome assembly GCF_000687285.1 of Phaethon lepturus. NCBI lineage: Eukaryota > Metazoa > Chordata > Aves > Phaethontiformes > Phaethontidae > Phaethon > Phaethon lepturus. Next base: position 83,631 of record NW_010551275.1, on the reverse strand, counting down.
TTTGGAAAATGAGGTGCCATGTGAGTAACTTCCTGCTGCAGCAGTTTCTTTTAGACCAGCACATTTCTCTTCTAGAAAAAGCAGCTTTGTCAGAATTCAACTTTGCAGTATGTGTCAGTTAGATGAAACTAGATTTTGAAAGAAAAATGGAGTTTAAATATTTGAAAAAGATCAGCTTTTAGAGCTGCAAAGTCGTGGAACAGACCTGATGTTGACATCAATTATTGTCATGATTTGTCAATTAAAATGAAGTAAAACGTGTTTTAAAAAAGCCCCTGAAATGAAATTTTTAAAAGAATTATTACAGAATGGAAACTGCACTCCGTGACCATTTCTGCTGGAACAGAAATTCCAATTTTAGCCAATATTGGTGATACTGAAGAATAGTACCTATCTCATCGGTCTCCTATGCACTCATAAATGAGTGCCTATAACATCTCAGAGTTTAATAGGTCCGTGTAAGTGCTATTACTGTTTATTGCTAATTAGCATTAGTGGATTTAGGTCTCTAAGGAACCCTATTAAAGCAGAAATAGTAATATTTGGGCCTTCATGTTCCTATTTGTCTTTCAGTGGGTTTTATTTTGAGACCTTTGAGACCATTTAAGGAATGATTTTTAGCCCTCCCATGGTAATTCTGTAATTCATTAATGCTGAAATATCTTGGGGAGTCCAGGTCTTGGATTATTTTTCACCCTGTAAATGTTTCTTGGTGCCATTTAAAAAGCCCTTGGAAAGTATAACAACAAATGCCAGACAGCATAAGTATGCATGACTTTAAATTATGTAGACCCTAATTCTATGACAGACAAATTCCACTTTGTATGCAGTATCATTCCCCCATCTACAGCCTTCCCTGGCTAAAACTGTCAGGGCAAAGTGCATTACAAAGCTGAAATGTCTTAGTGTCTGAGCAGTGTTAGCCTGTCGTTACTCTTCAATGTTTAATGTGGTATTTAGAGGTGAGATCGAAGATCTGCAGTATACCTGCAATTGGCTCTATTCTAAACAGCTTAGATCTGGAGGGCAGTTGTGATGGGCCAGACTCCAGTATCTGTGTCTCCATGTGGACTCCAGTGGTCTGTTTTTAAAAGTGCTTTGTTGAAGCTTCACAGCTTTTAGCCTGTGCTAGCCAGATTAAAGCTGTGACATGTGTGCATGTTTCCTATAGCTGCACCTTCTGACAGCACTGCCGTGGTTCCCTTAGGAGTTGTAAAGTTTCATCAGTGTGCTGCTGTGGGAAAGCTAGGCTGAGAAAATTGCTTTTGCACTTGAATCTGAAAGCAGTGCTGTTTCTGATCTGGCAGGGAATAAATTTGTACAATTTGCCCAGTTTTGGAGTAATTACATTTCAGACTGTTCAAACCTTCCTTGAGGTGTTGATTGTATCGTTGTTTCAATGTCATCTAAATGGCATAGCTGTAGAGACAAGCATTTAGTTGATTTGAAAAGGAAGCACACAAAGCTGAGGTTTGGGAGTGAGCTTCTTTAAATAATGCTGTACCCTAGTAGTGTCTTCTGCAAGATGGCTGGAGCTGGCAGATATGCCTCTGACCGGTATGCCTAAGACTTCTGCTGAAAGACTTATATCCGTCAGACCCAGAGACAGCATCTTGCCAAATAGACACAGATTCCCTTTGCTCTGGATATAGTTGATGAAGCAGTGAGCAGGACAGCATGGAGGAGAGAGCATGCAGGGAGACCTGTGTTGCTCAGCAGGGAGCCTAACTGAATGTCTTTCAGCAGAAACGTCTCTTTGTGTGAGTTAAAGGGATTTGACTGATCACTGCTCTTTGCAAAATAGGTTTGGTAGTATTTTGTAGGCATTTCCATTTAGTGGACTCATTTTCCTCTTCTCTGTTACGACTGGAGCTCCTGAGCTGGGACACTTCTAAGAATGCCTTTGTCCTCTTGGATGTGCATAAGGAGAAACTGTGAGGTGTCATCAAAAGTGTTGTCCACCTGGGTTCTGGTCCACAGAAGGAAGTGAGAACACAGAGCAGCCGAACTGCAGTTTCCCTGGGCAAAGCAGCAACACTTCCAAACCATAACTTTTTTGCTTTCAGCTACAATACTTCAGCTTCCAAACTGGAATTGGAAGCATAAATTTTCACTTGAAAAACAGTTGGGACTGTTTTTTTTTCCAAAACCTTATATCACTGTGTCCTGGTTTCAGCAAGAATAGAGTTAATTTTGTTCATAGAAGCTAGCATGAGGGTATGTTTTGGATTTGGGATGAGAAAATGTTGATAACGTGCTGATGTTCTGAGTTGTTGCTAAGTAGTCAAGGACAGTCCAGCTTCTCGTGCTGGCCTGCTAGCAAAAATGCTGGGGGTGCACGGGAAGCTGGGAGGGGACACAGCCAGGACAGCTGACCCAGGCTGGCTAAAGAGATATTCCATACCATATGACATCATGCTCAGTATATAAAGCTGGGATGAAGAAGAAGGAGGGTGTGGAGGGACGTTCGGAGTGATGGCGTCTATCTTCCCAAGAAGCCATTATGCATGATGGAGTCCTGCTTCCCTGGAGATTGCTGAACACCTGCCTGGCCGTGGGGAGTTGTGAATGAATTCCTTGTTTTGCTCTGCTTGTGTGTGCAGCTTTTGCTTTACCTATTAAACTGTCTTTATCTCAAACCATGAGTTTCCTCACTTTTACTCTTCCAATTCTCTCCCCCGTCCCACTGTGCGAGAGTGAGCTAGCAGCTGCATGGTGCTTAGTTGCTGGCTGGGGCTAAACCGCGACACACTGCCTTTCTTCTAACAGATCTACCTGTTTACTTTCTGTTTAATATCCTTGAAATTGTCTTGCTTCCTATTCACAGCTGCTGTTGCCCATCTCCTTTCCTCTGTTAAGCATTCTAACACACATACAAAAAAAAAAAAGTAGTCTGCTTTGGTGTGAACACAAAAATAAAAATTGTCTAAATTGTCTAAATTATCATCATCCCTTCCTTCCTCTTTCCATGAGAAGCCGTCTTTTGTCCCACATTGATGGCTTGCGTACTTTTGAAATTCATGTGGTGGGACTGGTTACCTCAGTATTTCTCTTAAAATTGTTAGACTGTTTCTACAGGCACACAATGAATTTAGGTTATTTCTCAATGGAAGAGTCTCCAGGCATAGTAGATTTGAATAAGTGGAAACCTATGGATGGTGGGAAGGGGGAGGAAGATGTTTAGCTTATTCAGATCGGTATCTTCCTCTATATCTTATGTGGATTACTGTTTTAAGCCTCTCTCAGATGTGTGTTTGTGTTAAATAGTTCGATAGATAGGACATTGAAAATCCATTGATAAAAATCCTAGAGAGGTATCATCCTCCTGTGCAGAAGGAAAGTAGTGCTGATGCTTTACACAGTTTGAAATTTTCTTACTGCAAGCTACTGTCACAGGTGATAAATGGTCCTGCAAATCTTGAACCTTTATGTGAGCATACTATCTGCCACCACCTTCTGGGGTCAAAGTTTCCCCAACACATATACTTCTTCCTTTACCTCCAAACTTCAGCTAGAATTTTATTTTTTGGAGCTACATGTTCTTTCAAACAGTGTTTTCTCATCCCCTTTCCCTCTGGATTAAGCAGCCACATGTGAAATGCAAGATTTTTACCTTGCACAGTGGAGAAAAAAGCAATAGGTTCGGTTCAGAAGGAAATAGCATGCATGTGACTGCCTTTGCGCCATGTTCCTTGCCCTTCTCCACTGTACAGTCTGTTGGTACAACAAATTCATAGGATGTTTGGTTCCAAGACGTTGAATATTATAAAAATTAATTAAATATCATTAGAGTACTTGTATTTCCAAACTGCACAGCTGTTCAGACTGTAAAGTATAGAGGATGACTGTGATAGGATAAACTGGTTTAGTAATAAATAATAGGGCCTTGAAAAGTGCTGATTGTGAATAGGGAGCGTTTTACTAATGTTAATCATTGCTACAGAGAACTCAGAGTGCCTTTTAATAAATACGTGTGTGTTGTGAAACAATGTGTTACGTGGTGGTGATGGAAAGCTTGGATACTGGGGCAGGTGTGACTTAATTTTGTAAATGCCATGTAGTGCAAAAAGCACCCAAGAATGGAGCAGCTGGATCTGGTTTTGGTCAGGGTTGTCTGGTGACAGTGATGCATTAATCCCCTCACAGCTCATAGATGCGTGATGGCAGGCTACTTTTCTGAGATTATTTAGTGTATAACTCTAGGGCATTAAAATTGATTGGAATGGGCTATCTTGCTAGATACCTGTGCCCTCCTCCTTCCTACTGATCTGATACAATGCAGTGATACAATGCAGAGCCCAGATGCTCCTGTCAGTATGGATGATGAACCATCTTTTTAACTTGACCAGCTGGACACATACTAAGTAAATCTTACTGGTATTAACAAAGCCTTTAGGGGTGTTAGGCCAAGCTAACTCTTACATTCTGTCATTGCACCTTTAAATCTTCATCAGAACTAAAGCACTGAGTTTTCCCAGAACTTTATTAATTGGATTTCATGCTACGGGGAAGGTGTGTGTTTTATCTTGCATAATAATTACAGGTACAGCCACTGAAGATTTTAGTACTCCTTGTTTCACTTCCTCCAAAACTGCCATTCCTCCTGAAACTTTTAATAACCACCAGCTACCTGCCTTTGTGAATCCATGATTTGAAGGAGTAAACAAAACGGGACTAGCTTTTCAGCTAGCAAATCAGCTAAGTTTTTGGCTGACTGTTGAAGTATATTTCTTTCTTTAACCTTTGGATGGTTTTCTTTCATGATGGAATGCCTGGCACCATGGTGGCCTTAGGTGCATAAAACAAAGTTAGCATAACTTATGCATCTGAAAACTGTCATCTTTAATCTCGATTTCCAGAGTGCATTGCTGACCAAAATGCAATTTTAAATGCTTTATTCCCCCTTTTTCTGTCGAAGAGGTCTAGTCAGAAAATAGTGGAGAACAAAGCCATTTTTCAGCCCAGCTGAAGTGCATAAAAATTATAAATTGATTTTATAGTGCTTGTTGAACTTGCTTGTTCAATAATAAATTATTCCAGTTATAAAGTAACCAATGCATTCCTTGTAACTACCTACTCTGAACAGCGACAGCCTACAACTTGTATTAATATAAACCATATTGAGCAATCAGTAGAGCATATGCAGTGTTTCAATGCAACATCAGCACTGAAATCATGATAAAATACTTCAGGGTGCCAAGCTAGTCTGTGGCAGGGAACTGGTAATTTGGTCTGGTCTTCAGAAATGTTCTTCAGGAGCCACAGTGGAGCTAATAGGGGGAAAAAAGGTTGACTGCCAATAAGGGGCTGAATGGCAGTTTATTTGTCTATTCAAATCAAGTATTAGATGCCAATTAAAAGGGTCTCCTGCAGTCACTAATTAAGAAGCACTGAGGGATTGATTAGCCATTTACCAATGACTGTCAGTACAAATGTATTTGTTCTATTATCCCAGCATGTACTTCAGGGAATCGACTAGTTTCTATTAATGAGTTTGAGCATGTTCACATGATAAGCATGAAAGTCTGGCATTTCATTTGTTTTAATATATAAACCATTCATTTTATTGACTGGCCTATATTCTTCAGTCATGGATATGCTTACTGTTGCTTCAAAGGAATTTGTCTTAAATGAGACTCCATAAGGAAAGTAGCCATCTCAGAAACTGAGTAAGGGTCAAATTATTGTACATTCCACTAGTATTCTACCAGCACTCTGGGTTTCCTGCTCCATTTCTGGGCTGTGACCCAGAATGGTGAAGATGCAAATTAGGAGATTGGTAATGAAAAAAATTGTTTTGAAAGGCACAAGTTGAATATCTATGTTGTGGTTCCATATCGGGGCTCTAGCCAAAATTTAGAAGCATTTTGGGCAGTTGGCCATGTCCTGGCCTTGGCAGCACCACCACTATAAGGTACTGGAAATCCTGAGAACCCCGAGGACTGTGTTGGGTTTTTCAGTGCCTTCACAAATGTTCAGAGGATAACTGTATTTTGAAACAGAAAAATACTTTTGCCACTGTTTATCTTGAAAGTGATCCTTTTCTTTTTTTTCCCCAATTTGAAGAAAACACTTTTTTGTGTCGATTTCCCACATCATGGTAATCAGTGTTGGGCCAATATTCTTGCTTCATCCTGTTAAGTTTCTCTAATGAAAGATAGCTGAAGCTAATAAATGCAACTTCTGCAAGAGATACTGGGGTACTGAGTGAGCTTTGAGAGAGTCACCGATATATCCTTTGATGTCTGGTGCTTAGAGCCAGTGAGTAAGTAAACCTCTTAGGAAATATGTGTGAGACACTAGCTGCAGCCCAAGATATTTTTAAAGACAGATTTAGTTTTGCTGTGATAGGGTCAGTAATTTTGATTTTACTGAAACCTTCAGTAACGTCTTTTCTCTGACTTCAGTGGGAGCCATTTGATGCAACTTGGAAAGGGAAGAAATGCAACAGAGGTGGAATATACTGTTTTTATTTTCAGAATTCAAAGTCTGCTTGATATTAAAAAGCAAATAAACAAGAAAACAAAAATCTCCTTATATGCCATGATGCCTTGTTCAGCACGCTGCTATTTGATGCCTGTCCCAGACCTTATCCCAGTTTTAGTCTCATATGAAAGTCTCCCCTGGTTCTGATTTAATGTTTGCAGAAATTATATTTGGAATGAGATATAGTAGGAGGAGATATATCTTAAGAATTCGATGGTTGAAAGAAATACTTTAATCTCTCCTGTTACTAGTACTAAAGGGGCTTTCAGAGAATAATAAAGCTGTCACACTAAGCCTCTTGGTTCTCTTTCTTTTAGTCATTTCTTCTCCTGTTTTTTATTTGCCTTTTTTTAATTCATCTGATATTCTGGCTCTGTTTTCCTCTGTTTCACCTTCTTTCCCCAGTTTCTGGCTCTGTTTTCACCTTCTTTCCCCAGTTCAACACTCTGCATTTAGTGTTCTTTTTTCCCCACTTCCTTTTTAAAGTCTCATGATTTTTTTTTTTTCTCCTCTCTCCCTCCTCCCTTTTTAAGCCTTTATTCTGCTTCATGTTCTCTGCTATAACTCAGTCCTCTGCTGTCATGTCTCTATCAGTGTAGTCATGGAGGACAATCCATGGTGAGTTGTGGAATGGCTGTGCCTGCTTTTCCGAGGGCTCCCTGCCTGAGACTGCTGCTGTTCTTGCATGACAACAGCAGCTTGCCTGATATTATCCAAGATGCTTTGCCTGCACACACCACTCTGAGATAGCTGTGCGGCAAGAAATGTACCAGTTAGTAAGTAATTTGGGAGTGCATAGGAATATAGCTGGTCAGTGTTTTTGCTCATTTAACTAGCTGCACTGTTCTCCTTTTACTTTGAAAGTAACTCTATGCAGTTACAGTTTATTACTGGCATTGCTTTGTATGTGAAGATGATGCTGTAAGGGCAGTTGTAGAAGAGGTCATCCAGATGGCTCATTAGAATCAGAAACACCAGAGGCGGCAGTCAAAATGAAACTTGTCTGATGCTATGTATCCTAATCCTGTTCTTGTGACTAAAATAAAAGAACTCAAGAACAGAGTAGTAATTTTAGTAATATTTGCAATGGAAATGGTTACATATATTAATAAACCTTTCAAAACTAAGCTGTTGCTAATCATCAGGTGGTTATTTTCATGGCACATCTATGCCACCACGTATGTGCCTTGTGGCCTCTTGGGCTATCTATATATGCATGTACTTTGAAACATTCTTGTTGTACAGAGTTTGTAGTTGAAGTAGACAAGACGGATGGGTGGTCTGATCTAACACCAGTCAAGGCCAATGAAGATCTTTACATGAGTTTTGAATGATGAATTGGACTGCGGTGAGGGCATTGCAAGGCCTTTCCCAAGATGATGCTTGATGGTCTGTGCAAAAGCCTAATAAGAAACCTGAACCAGTGAGGTCTGGCTATTGAGTCAACCAGGGAAAGAACTTATTTATCCATTTCAGATGTAGTTGTTGGACATTATTAAATGGACTTGATAAGCAAAAATGAACTGAATATAGTGGATTACAAATAAAAGATTTGGATCAAATTTAAGATGCAGTCCTACTACTAGGATTTGGTGACCCTAAATGCCTGAAATGATTCTTGTGATTGCAATGCTTTTGTTCACTTTGTATAATAGAGCAAAATGTTATAACAAATGTTTTTTGATGGCTGTGATCCTTTAAGTCATAGAAACTTTACCTGCAGCTGTAAAAATATAAGGAATAACAATAATTCACAAAATCAGATAAGCTGTGATATTGCAGAGGTCAGTCAATAAAAAAAGAAGGCATATGTTGTCTAGATGTCTCTGATAGAAACAATCTCTTCTTAGGTACCATTTTATTTCTATCTCATGTAAAGCCCAGGAACTGAGAAAATATCATTTTTTTTCTTTCTAGTAGTATACCTGAAGGAAATCTGTTTTCCTTGAGATGGGGAGAGAGGAGAAACTTTAACATCTGTGACAGAATGTAAGGATAGGTTTGTCTGGCCTGTTTTATGCAGTAGATTACATTAATAGTCCTCTCTGGCTTTAAAACTGTTAAAAGCTTTTACCTGTTGTTGCAGTATCTCAGTGTCGCATGTTGAATTTTGAGTATCAAGAGTAAGATATAGGATGAAGGTAAGAAAAAGTAGAGCCAGTTTGTGGAGAACACAGTTGAGACCCAGACTTCTGGATTCTGGCAGAATGAGTCCTGAGTGGCCTTCTGGGTCTTCAGTCCTGTCCATCAGTGTCATATACAGCTATGTACCTCCAGGGGACCAAGAGGGATAATGTTCATCCTCACCGATGAGCACCCCTGGAATGATGCATAATTGACAGATAATCTATACACTGCCATTTCCCATTTAAGTCAGAATTTCTTCTGTCCAGAAACAGTTGTTTTCACAAACCTATTACTACTGAGTTCTACGTGATTAATGTTTACCAGGACAACCATGTTTGGTGTTTAAATGTTTTAGATCTCTTTACTGGGTCTTGAGTACATCTTGAGTTGTAAATTTGTATTCAGGCTCTGCCTCAATTAGGCATCTCTGAATCTCTTTGCTTGTCTCTGAAATGGATGAAGTAATAGTTCATTGCCTCATTTTAAAGTTTTCCTTAGAGAATTCAGGATTCTGATGAATCAGCCTAATTGTTTATAAAGATAAAAACTCTTTATGCAGATAAAATAGTAGGCTTTTGGCAGTGCTTCCTTCTTTAAAGAACAAAAAAGAACCAGAGCAAAAGCCCAGTTATTACTGAGGATGAAGTGCAATTTATGGTATACTAGGATAAGCCACTCATTCGCTTGAATTGTGAGACAGATGAGTTTTCATGATGAAGAATCTCATCTAATTTTCATATTGGTATTTTTTTCATGGCAGTAAATATGGAAATGGGGGCAATGCAGATCTGTCCTTGGCACCAGATGTACCTAAGCGATTTCTTCTAGATTTGGTCTATGTAAGGAATTATGTCCAAGCATGAAGATACCAGCAACCCTGGTAACAGACATCAGATAAGCATGCCAGGTAGCTCAAGTGTTCAACCATCTCATAATGTAGACTGCCCTCTCCGGGCTGGCATCACTTGGCCAAGAATCATAGAATCATAGAATTGTTTAGGTTGGAAAAGATCTTCAAGATCATCAAGTCCAAACGTTAACCTACCACTAAACCATGTCCCCAAGTACCACATCTACACATCTTTTAAATACCTTCAGGGACAGTGATTCAACCACTTTCCTGGGCAGCCTGTTCCAATGCTTGACAACCCTTTCGGCAAAGAAATTTTTCCTAACATCCAATCTAAACCTCCCCTGGCACAACTTGAGGCCATTTCCTCTTGTCCTAGCGCTCGTTACTTGACTGACAGCCACCTTGCTACAACCTCCTTTCAGGTAGTTGTAGAGAGCAATAAGGTCTCCCCTGAGCCTCCTTTTTTCCAGAAGGATTATGCTCTCCAGCTCTCCATTCTGTTCCCAAAAACTAAATAAGCTCTCATTAGAAATTCCGCTGTACATTAGAGTGGGGGGGAAGAACAGAGCAAGAGGAGGAAAAAAAGAAAAGGATTCATTCCTTTGAACTTGTGAAGAAAAGAACGTGCTTTAATGGGGAGTGAATAGCATACTTCAGAAGGAAACCACAGCCCTGTAATTGGCATTGAGAAATACACTGTAATATCAGATAGTATTGTCAGGGAGAGTATGTCTGAAAAGGATTCAAGGAAGAACCAAGGTCATATATTTCGTAAACAGATTTTTGCAACTAGATGTACTGCTATCTGCCACAGGTTCCAAAATACAGATAATGGTTTTATAATCTATCCATGTGGATGCTTTGGTGCTAATCTCTATCTGAAGAAGAATCTGAATTGGATATTCTAAAATATTAAACAAGTAGTGAATGGACTATTTCTGTAACCTGGAGTGGCGAATTTTTTTATGAGATGGGACTTTGTTTTAAAATCCCTGACAGGCTTTTTTGCCCCTTAAATTTAGTTTCAAAGATGTCTTTGTTTTAGGTGGGTGTCTAAAATATTTGCTGATGAATCCTTTAAAATCTATTTAGACTAGCAAACCAAACAGAGAAAATTGTTTACACAGTAAATCCGTAACAGGGTGAGTCTGAGTAAGGAAACTCCATGTAACTTTTGCCTTTAATGTATTAATGTATTATTTAATGTATTAATTTTCATTAAATGTAAGATAAATGTTGTTCGGTCTTGTCTCTCCTACCTTCCATTAAAATAAAGTTTGCATGAAGCAAAAGCTAAAATACTGAATGTGAAAGCTGGTTTTGTAAACCTTAATGCCCCAAGGATGATCAGATCTCAGATGCTTTCATAGAAATAGAAGTAGGAAGAACAAAGGCTGTTTCACTTGTGACTCACCTTGCCTCCCTCTACTGCCTGCCAATCAAAGCCAATGGGCTGAGATCTCTCCCCCCAGTATGTCTTTCACCAGAAGGCAGCTGTAATAGAAAACAGCCCAGGCCTGAAACCTGCATCTGACTGTGTACTTGTGTACAAAATCTTGACTCTACATGTGGCTCCAGCTTCTGCCCAATGCCACTGGTGTTACAGGTGGGTGGGCAGAGGGAGGCAGGTAGCCTCGGTGTCCATGTGATACTGAAATCCAGACTGAAAATATCTAGTGTCCACACCTCAGCATTTGGATGGTCACTGTCCTGACTAAATGGCATGACTGCCCTGAGGGCCTTTGCAATAGAGTATCATTGAAATTTGAAGTTGCAGTTGCTGCTCACTCAGGGGCCAAACTCACCTGAGCTGCAGTGACTTCTGTTAGAAAATGCAATTCGAAGTAGCCAGACATTCTGAACTGACCATCTGCTTTAGGGTAGGTGTTCCTGTGACTCATCAAACCTAATCACTCCTGTGATTGTTAGTAAAGAGGATGGGCTATTTCTCTTTGTACAGATACTGGTGGTGTTTTCTCAAATATAAATATCAGGCCCCTTTCAGATATCCACTGTCTCCCATTTATCAAAGTGACAATCAGCCAGCCAGCCAGCAAGCAAGCAAACCTCTCAAAATGTATGATAAAATTAGCTGCAATCGATACTCCATTTAAAATAATATGATTAAGGCTACAAGTTTAGGTTTAATTTCATCTTGTGGACTGCAGATGACACTGTTTCAGAGGACCTGATTTTTGCAATAGCCAGGACAAGATAAGCACAGATCAATTTACAGTATTTGTTGGCCAGCTACACTTACTAGGAAAAAAAAAAGGGAAAATATTGCTGACATGTCTCTTGCAGGGAGACAGTTAGAAGCTATCACAGACTTCAGGACAAAATAGCAAAAGTTTTATTACACAATTTTTTTGAGGACTCCAAATTATGATGAATGCTGAGTGAAGCTGATTTCAGATTTGTGTTAGTACTGGTGCACATTGAATTTAGTGAAGCAGAATGCAGTTTGGTATTTATAATTCGAATTGTCACTTATAGGTGAATATAGTGTACTAATTAATCTTATTACCAGTTGAGTGAAGAACTTTGGCAAGTATCTAAGTTTCGAGTATTTGAGGTAGTATAAGTATGTTAGTGGGACTAGATGGTTGGGAGTTACACTGGCTAGAAGTAAAAGAATTCCAGAGTTTGAGTGTACCTTCATATATGATAGCTATGTAATTTGATCTGCTTTAATGTTGTTTTTCCCTGATTGCTGCCCTTGGGTCACTGAGGTGTCTGCATAGTGTCACTCGTTCCTTGCCAAAGGAAATTTCCTATTAAATTTGAAAAATTTAGTGTAGGGTATTATAGCATTGATGTCAGTTTTTGCATCATTAAGGTGTGTTTGAACATGATCTTGAATAACAGAAGGGCGTGCCTCTAGCAATGCTGATACTTATTTTTGGCGTGTAAGATCCCATCCTGCTTCTTGTGTGCTCTCACCCTGTTGTGCACATGGGCCATTTCTTTCTTTAGCACTCTCGTGTGTGATTCATCCTGTCTGGAGTGATCAAGCTCTGGTGCTGCCTTGTCATTGTCACCCATTGTTGTAATGCTGTAATGCAATGTCAATGAAGGCATAAATCAAGTCTGCTCTGAAACAGATACTTTTAGAAAGCTAAGCATCCCAACAATGTTCTGCACTGTGCACAATCCAGACACCAGGCTGATCATCTCTTCCCAAGCTGATACAAGCAAGATGTTTCCTATTATAAGTAGGGGGTGGCTGCTGGCAGAAAAATATCTGTAAAGATAACATTCTTTGTGGAATTTGTTCTGCTTCTCTGATCTGTTAGCCTGCCTGCAAGACCTTTTCCTTCTGGCCCTTTGATGGAGGTCCTGCTGTGGGTGTAGGGTGAGGTGTTCAAGTCCTGTGTGGAAGAGGGATTGGCAGCAATTGCAAAAGGGAGCAATGCAGAGGGTTTGAGAATAAGGGTTTCGGCAGCTTCTGCTAGCAGCAAATCCTGAGCGTATGATAACACTTACAAAGGAAATGTTAGGAGTCAGCACCATATTAAAGAAAGCCTGAACTAATCTTTCAATTTGTGCTGTGAGAGAGACTGTTTTACAGTGGTGTGTGCACACGTGCGCACATGCACTGTGCTTTTGTGTGTGTGTGTATGAATAAAACCTGGCCTCTGATTCTTGTAATCGCTTCCTACTGGAAAAAAATTTCATGGTGTTATACTGATTTTTGTTCAGTTCAGAAGAAGAGTTGTGTCTTTGCACATTTCCAATCATTTGATGCCAGAAACACACATCTGACTGTGCACTTGTATCCAGCCTTTAGGTAGTATGTATAAAAAGGCAACTACCCCAGGAGCTTTAGCTGTGCTTAGCAGGAAAGCAGTTGTCTGTGGTTCAAACTATCTTGCATACTCTGACCATGCTTTTGTCTGAGAAGTGATCATGTTTGGATTATAGATCACTTGGAAATTTTTTCTTCCAAACAAATCTCTCCTCTTCAAACTATCATCTAACGCAGAGCCCAGTGAAGTAGCTGCCCCTTGGGTAAATCCTCTGAAGGCACAGTCCATCAGACTCTTTCATGTGTCCAGCTAGGTTAAAATAATCAGATCTGCTGATGTGTGCTGCCATCAGCAACTGTATTGGCTTGGGCACATCAGTGCATAGAGTGGCTAATTAAAAAAAATACACTGGTTGCTGTTCACCCTGAGCCAGGTTAAATTGCAAGAAAACTCGCAAATAGCAAGTCCTCTTGCTGGACTCCTGAAACTCAAGAAGCAGATGGTGGGGGTGACTGTCACATTTCTTAGGCTGTTGGAAATACAGTCATCTCAGCATGACAGAGCTGACACAGCTGGAATTACAGCCCTGTTTCTGTCAAGCCTTGTAGAGATGTGCTGTGGTTAAGGCTGCCAGTAGCCTTGAAATTGTATCTTGGCTTTAGTTGATCCCTCAAAGCAGTTATTTCTGTTGAAATGCACATCAGATTTGGGAGGTTTATATCCCACACTTTAGAGTCAGTGCTTGGCAAGAACTGTTGTTCTTAATTGAGGCAGTGCTTGCTTCCCGGCCCTTTGCTGGTGTGTTTGTCAGGTATGAGTTTGCTGTGCAGAAAGACTTTAAGTGTGTTTAACTTCATGCTGTACAGCTTAACTTCAAAAGATTTGCCCATATCTCAGAAGTACAAACACCTTCATCTTCAGTGTCAGGATGACCTGGTTCCTTTGCTCTGCAAAGTAAAATGAACAGCGCTTGCAGATTGCTCTGACACCAACTATCATCTGTGCTTTAGCTGCCTAACTTGCCAGACAAAAGAATGCCTGCTCACCTTTCTAACATGTGTAGACATCTGAAGGTTGATGTGTAATGCACATTGCTTTAAGTACCTCACAGATGGTAATTGTGAGAATCCATCTGACTGCACAGCTTGGTAAAAAATGTTACAAAGTTGGATTAATGACTGAGTATTCTTTAGCTATAGCTGAAGAATGGTCAGGAAAATGGAAGGTGGCCCAGCATTCACATGTTCCCTGAGAGCTTGTTTTTCCAGAACATGGCTTTCCAAATGCCACCAGAAAGCTGATGATGACTTCATCTAAAACACTGTAAATGGCAAAGTATTCCACAAATGAACTCATCATCTTAAAAATCAATAGCATTTAAGATGTGTGTTCCAAACAGTGACAGCACTAATCTGAAAGTGTTCCCTGATTCAGCAGCTGAATGGAAATAACCATTAGAGAACAGGATGCTTCCTACTGTTCCACCCACGCCTTTCTTTTTTTCGGAAGTAATTCATGTTCATTCACAGCTGGTAGTGGCAATGAACTCCTCTTTGTCTATGGAGTCCTGAGGCATGAGGAGAAATACCGAGATAAAGAATCATCAGCAACGTGACTGTGACATAAGACTACCAGTTAAGACAGGCAACCAGCTTAGCTTTGGGGTTGGGCACATTGGATTTGCTTGTTCTTGAGGAGAATATGGTTAAAGGTGGAGTTTGAGGCTTACAGGCATTGATTTGAGCTAGATTTTGTTTCTGGAGTTAGACAATGCTTGGATTCAGGACTTGGAAGAGTTATTGGATAGGAGTTATAATTGGGGAAGAAGACAAAATGTGCCAAAAAACCCCAAACACTCTTATTGGTGAAGGATGGAGTGCTTGATAGTGTGGGGTGGCAGGGGCTGACCGGTCTATCTGGGCAGATTTTGACCTGGGGCTACAAGGTGTTCCTGACATTGGCCTGGGGTTTGGACTACCAGGGCAATGAGAACTGAAAGGTTAGGAGAAAGCAATGAGGACTTGATCTAGGACTAGGTTTAGGCAGGGGATTCAGAGCACCATAATAGATGGAAGCTCAGTGGACATGGAGTAGAGGCATCTACTCTGGTAACCTGTATTTCTTGTTGAGTTTTGAAGGAGCATTTCGGCTACCCTAGGCTAGTTGATGCCTGCTGGTGTTTTCTTCCTCTATTAAATATGGGACTGAAAGTACCTGGGTCTTTGTTAAAACTAATCACTCATGTAGACATCAATAAAACAAATTTTCCCAGTGGCTACAGCAGTTCAGCTCTCCAGAACAAAAGGGGTGGTCAGCCACAGAAGAGCATCTCCATGTCACAGTGAGCTTTATTTAAACTGCATGACTTGCTTTTTACCGTAAGCTGTGTTTGTGGGCATGGCTTCTGTTTCTTCCAGCCTGATGGGCACTGCTCCTGGCCATAGGGTGCAATTCTATTCCACCACATCAAGCTTTATGACCTATTCTACTCATAAAAGTAGAATTAACTAAATGTGCCTAAATGCCACAGCATTATTACAAAGCAATCCAGGCTCCAGAGTCACTGCTTCAACAGCCTCTTAAGAAGTTTGGCTAGACAGCAACCTGCAAGCCACCAGGGTAAATGCAGAATGCCTCCAAATTTGGCTCAGTTTCAGATGTAATTTAACACTGATTTCAGCTGGGTGAAATTCTCTGCAGGGATCTGCAGCATGCAGAACCTCAGTTCAAGCTTTCTTGTGCTGCATCACCTTAGTTTATCTGGAGAGAACTTGCACACTTGGTCCTTTATGCATTAGTTGATTCTTTGCTGACCTTGATGCTCCCCCGTTTCTCCCAGCAGTCACCTTCAAGAACAAAAGTAAGTTTCATTATTGCAGTTCAGCTGCAGCCAGAGAGAAAGGCTACAGATTCTGGGAAGAGCAGACAGAGAAAGTGAGTGTGCATGTAAAATTCTTACTTTCTTAAAACACAGTAACATAAAAAAGCTGTAGAGTAAACAAAACAACTCCAGGGAGAAGGAAACTCTTTAACCACTAGAGATCATTCCTGTAATAATCTCCATCATAATAAATCTGTGTCTAAATTGTGATCCCGTCTTCCTCCTTCATTTTTTTAAAGCAGGTTGTCCATGCAAAACTATTCTATCTCACCTGCTCTGCCAAGAGGCGAGAAGTGAAAAATGACCCAGGGACAAACACAAGATTAGAACAAAATAAACCAACAAATTCTGTGGGGAGGAAAGACTTCTACCTCTTGTATACAAACTTTTTTTTTTATTCATGCCATGCAGGTCCACAGCTTTTTATCTCCTAGACACTGTAGTGGAGATATAATATTCTTTAATTTCCATGAAAAAACCCTCTACTCCATAATGCCCATTATAGGGTAGAAATGTCTTTGTGTCTGTTCTGTGAGAGAACCATTCAGGAAGTCACTGCTTTTACTACTGCTTGCAGTAGGACTAAAGTTGCTGTCAAGACTTTGATAAGCTGTCTACACAATTTCACTGCAGAGGTTTGTTTCTTCATATCCCTGTGCCAGTTTGTTGTGTCCCAGTTGTGCTTAGAGGTTGCTCTTAGCAAGACTGCCCCAGGCTTTATTTCCCAAATGATTCCAGCACAGCCTCTGAAAACATGTTGGAGGAAGGGCTACAGATCCTGTCTCTGAGAGATGGTTTGCAGTAAAAGGCTGGTATGCATCTAGTGAACATTTCTCTGAAATGCTTCCTTTTTTCCCTGGCAGGGTCCACCTCTGAGGCTGACAGCAGTGAGCTCCTGAAAAGCTGTTTCATGGTTTGGAGTCGCTGCACTTGGTATGCAGAAATCTAGAGACTAGACCCAGAGGTGAGGGCCTAGAAGTTGGTAATTAACTCTTTGCCAGCTCAATAGTGCAGTCCCTTGAATTGTTTTTTGGATACAAAGAAAGGTTAAACAAGGTTCATCGGCGCTTTTTTTTTTCCTCCATGTAGGCTGTAAGTGCCTTAAGATAAGAGGCTGCATGTTACTCTGCCTGTACAGCACTTAGCACAGTGTTCCTTGACCTTAGCAGAACTGCCAGTATTAGCAGCAGTAATCTCCAGGGTAGTAAGGAGGCTGCGTGCTGGAATTGAGTGCTCCAAAGCCAAGAACCTGTAGGACATCTTGTGACTCTGCTTTTCTAACCACCCATCAGTTCTTCCTCATCAAGTGTGGGAATTTGACACCTATCAAGTGTAGGGAATTTGACACATACAATTTCTTTAGACAGTTCAATATAATTCAGAATCATTGTGTGCATGTGAATAAACTTTGCTTTTGATGCTGCTTTAACTGATACTGAAGTCTGCTCTAGCCGAGATGAGGTATTAGAGGTTGGTTTTATATGAGAAAGTCGGTGTCCTTAATGGTAGTGATGGACTGTCCTAATAAGCCATTATTTTCCTTACACATTGAGCCAATACTGTATGCTAGTTGGGTATGCTTGGTAACTTATTTTGTAGTACCTTAGTATTAAAAATGTATCAAGTAGTTTGCCTTTCCCAAGTGCCAAGTGTATTTAGATGCTTTTTGAACCAAGTGCATTATCCAGTCAGCAAAGAGCGTGGCAGACTCTGTAAAAACAAAACAGTTCTGAGTTCAAAGCAAAGTACCTACATTTTATCCGGGGCATGTGAGTCACCATGAAACCTAACTGAAATTTCTTTATGATCATCTAAATATTGCTATAAAACATTGATACATTCATATTAGTCTCCACAGTACTCTAGTACTATGTACATCTAACTCACCTAGAAGAGGAAAACTTTTTTTAATTAATGGGCAAGCATATGAAACACACTGTAAGATTAAACTGCATCTCTACCCCAGTTGCATCCCTCTGACTGTAGCCTAGCTTTTGTAAGGTATGAGCCATTTGCAGGCAAAGGCTTTTACAAGTGAGCAAGGAGTCTCCGTGCTAGACAGCCAGCTTCTCACAAACATCCTTCATTTGGGAAAATCAAGGGTTAAAAAACACAAGTGAAAGCTTGAAGAGCGGGTTAGGCAGTGTCCTGCCTCGAGGTACTGGCTGAAGGGGTGTCCCAAGGGCAACTGCTGATGGGATCCCACCCTGAGACTTCTTGAGTTGGAGGGACTGGGGGTAATCTGATGCCGCCCTGGGGAGGCTGCGTGCAGCCCTGTGCACTCCTCCTTGGGGAACTATCTTTAATTCCAGAGACAGCTCTGCTTCTAATAAGTCTTCTTTTCCTCTTAATGCTGGAAATTTACAGTAAAATGAAGTCTTGTGAACCTGTTCTGCAGCCAGCCCCAGCTTCGCGGGAGTGTGGAGGTACAGAATTCAAGTGGCCTGAACGAAATGAGACAGTGGGAGCTCTGAGAGCAGAAAAAGCCATTTAAAGCTCTTCTACTTCTGTCTTTTACTGCTGAACTTGCTGTGGGGGTAGATGTTAATTTAATGAGTACTCATTAAATGATCTTACAGTAGCTCAGATAGGTCCCAGCAGGTTCCTTGAACACGACACAGGATTTTGTTTTGTATTGTTTGGGCTTAATTAATTTTTCTGAGGGACAGTTATAGTCCTAACAAAAAAGGGTATAAAAATAACATTGGACAAAACTTTCTGGAGAGAATTTATGCTTATCCTCACCTACGCCCCTGGTATGTTTAGGGTAATATTTATATAAATGTTGTAAAATTTATTTTATTTATATAAAGATATAAAATTATAGTTCAGCATTCAATATTTTTCCCCAAAACATTCTAATGAAATTATTTTTGAAATGTTAAAAACAGTATTCTCAAACTATGATCTAAATCAATTTGAAGATAATCAGCTTTTGTTTGGGGGTTTTGCCTGGAAAAAAACAAACACATTTGTCTTGGGCTCTATCTGAAACCGGTTTTCACCATATTTTTTCAGATTTCCCACAGATGCAGAAGGTCAGTTGTTTACACAACACTACTATGAGTGTGAGTTGGGAGAGATTAATTCCACCTGAGATGTAGAGTTGTAAGTGTGATACCTCTAGCAGTAGCAGCAATTAAAAGCAAAAAATAGGCTGTTCATCTGAAATTGAAGCGCTGTAGAAAGGGGGAAAAAGTAGAAGATTTGAAACAAAGAAAATGCCTGAGAGTGGTTACAGATTATGTTTTTCAAGGCTGTTCCTAAACATAAGTAACTGACAGATTATTGGAGAAGCCATTTTGCGTTAGCAGTAATTGAGGACTAATTAGCAGCAAGGATAACTGCCTGTACTTCATTCAAGCCCTTTAGTGATCCAATCTTAGTAAATATGAATAATAAGCAGTAAAATATTTACTATTTTCAGGGTTCAGAAGGCTGTCATTGGACTCTGAAGGGAGGTCTGTGTCTGTGTGCTCCAGCAACCCCAGAACGCTGATGCTCCAGCACCCCTCTCCGGATACTCCCCTCACTCATGCCAGGAGAAATACAGGTGTAACGCATGAATTTTGCTAAAATGGACAAGCCCTCAAAACAGCTGTAAGGTCCCTTTCGTAGATGGTGTGGCTGACTTCACCTCTTCCAGTACTAGACGTGAGATACTCTCCGGGCTCCAAACCCTCTGTTAACAGCAGTAGAGCAAAATACCCTGAGGTCTGCCAGTGCTCTTTTTTGGTCCTGCTGTTTTCCATATCATTGAATGAGAAAGCTCAGATCAGGCACAGAATGAATGAGCAGGATGCTCAACAGCTAATTTTGTGTTTAAAAAGATTTTTTTCCCCTTATTTGGACTAACAGCTTATCAGCGTGAGTCAGGCCTGAAGAAATGAAACACTGTGTTACATGGGTCTACATATGAATTAGCTCACATTTTTACAGAGACAGACTGGATGTTTTCCATTAGTTTAGCAGAATTTTCCCGTGATGGGTGTTTTGAAGGCCACTGCAGCCACTGCAATGAGAATACTTGCTGATGCTAGAATTCAGTTTTTATTGGAGATGAGGTGTGGTCTGAAGGTTTATTAATAGCTGAACTGATGTGCAGCTGGCAGGTCAAATCAAAGGCAACATTATTTAAACTAACTCAACACTCTATGGTACATTTCTTATAGGGAAATATGGACACAATTTCATAAATAAATAATGTGTCAGGCTTGCGAATTGTATTTTAAAAGAAACTTTAAATTAGTATTTCCATGCTTCTGAAACAGTCAAGGTGAATCCACTTGAGGCAGACTTCAGCTAACGAACTGTGGGGAGGAACATTTTAAATCATTTGTCTACAGTGATGAATTTTGAATGAACTGAGGTTTCTGATGGACAGAACGATTGAACGTATTTACTTGAAAGCAATTCAGTAAGTAAAGACTACAATGAACTTATTCTGTGGATACGAACATTCTATATTGTGAATCATTTCTAAAGTGCCTGATCCCATAATATATAATACAGTAACAACAGAGTGTAAACTGCCTACAAGGGCCATTGCTCAGTGCTTTGACCTTAGTGTGGATGTGAGCAGCTTATTTTACTCTGATTGATGCCAAAGGTGTCTGAAAGTTACAGCACAAATGTGGCTGGGCAGAGGGGGAGCTGCGGTGAGAGGAGGGAAACTGAGACCTTAGTGGGGATATTTGGCGAGTCCCAGGCTGAGAGGCGTAACCACCCTGTGTTTCTTGGGTGGAAGAGCAAGGCCATCTTCAGAAAGGGGCAAGGAGATCTCCAGAAATGAGTGCAAGAATGTTTTTTTTTTTTTTTTGTCACAGGTCTTACATATTCAAAATATAAATTTGTGGAGGGCTTACTTTCCTAAGAACATGTACGGTACTTAACAGAATAAGCCTGTGGCTTCTGGACAGCTTAATGATGCTGTAAAATGTGGTTTATGGCTAACTTCCTTGGCTCTGTGTTAATCCCCAAAACAATGCCTGCAGGAAAGCTGTGGGGCTTGCTTTATTTTTTTCCTGTAAGTAAACCAGAAAATGACTGCACTTGATTTTGTATTTGAGAAGCTTCTGATGCCTGTTTTTTGTTTGTTTCTTTTTTAACTGAAACCTCAGTGCTTTTCCCAGCTGCAGAAGGAAGGGTGTTTCGTTACCTTGGTTTATCAAGAAATTGTATCCACATAAACAGCTGGTTTGAGTTACCTGCTTCCAGCACTTCCAGACTGGAACTGGAATCTGCTAAAATTCAAGGAGATCTAATGCAAGCAGACAAATGATAGTAGGAATTTAGTGCAGTGATGTTAAGATAAATGAATAAAGCATTGGTAATGAACTCTTAACTTGTGGACACAGAACAGTTCTCCAAATTGCAGATTGTTTTCATACTTCAATACTTTTTCCATTATGAAGCAATTAACTCACTTCCATTGTCTTTTAAGAACAAAAGCATTTGTTTCAAATGTGACATCTTCCTCTCTTCCCAAATATATTTTTGCAGTTTCTTAGTCTACTGTTTTGGATGAGAGATTCACATTCTTCATAGTGTCACAGGCACATGAAAAGCTGATCTGAGTTTTCATGTATTCAATTTCCTGGAGCACAAGTATTGCTTAGGGTTGAGTTCTTAATATTTTTTCAGTAAAATTAATATTTATTTCACTTCATTTATTTCACAAGAAGCACCTGCAGAAAAATGGAAGTGTCTGTATCACCATCCTCACAAGGTGGTATAGATTTTAGTAAATTATTTTATTTACCTTAAATTGTGATTTCCTCTAATCATCATAGTAAATCTAGATTACATTTTATGCCACATATTCAGAATATCTGTTACATTTCATAACTGAAAGTGCTTGACTTTGCTATCTTATTTCAACACCTTTTACTTCCACTGCCTGCTGTTTGAACTAATCAACAGCAATCAAAAGGGGAGAGGAAACACAGTGTATGCAAAAGGAGACAAGGTGCTGTAATTCAATCCATGCTTGGAGGAAAAAAAATTGGCTGGTACTTACTTTGATGGAAATGAAATATGATTTACATTTCTTAATGCAACAGCAACAACAACAAAAATCTCACAACAAAAGGACCATGGATTTGTTTTTAAGGTAGATTTGTATTGAGTTGGAAACATGCCTTCAGTGTTGGGGGACAGGAAAAAAACCTGATGCACCACTTCCTAATTTAATACTTATTTGTTTGTTCTCAGCCAGTGTGCTATTAGGAATATTATTAGCCAGGGTGGAAAGCAGGTAATTTTAAAGGAAAATATAAATGGTTTTCCTTAGGGCTTTCATATTTTCAGAATGTAAAGGACATTATAGATACTGAATATTTAAGACTGATAATTTTATAAAATGGAGTTTGGAGCATTAGTTACTTGCCAAAACTCTTCGTTCTGTGTGTTTTAGACTTTACATGCGGTTAGACCGAGTAGCCCTAAAAATCTAAAAGTTAATTTCTGGTCTAGCTGAATTAATGGGCTGGTTTGTCATTGGTATAATAGCGGCAAGGGGCAACAGTTCAACCAGTGAGTCTTTTCAACCAATGTGCTCTCTAAACTTGAAAATGTGTACAAGGCTGTATACAGATAGTCCATGCTCAAAATATTTGTAATATTATATCAAAATGCATCAGACTGTGGGTCTGTGCTTACTTTTTATTTGAAAAAGATCTTCGTTTTCGCTGACAGTACATTCCTTGAGATTACTTGCAACAGAATTTGAAGATGCAAATCTCATGCTTAGATAAAAGAGAGGAAGAGGCAAAGAACCTTATGCTGTCTGAAAGCTGCAGCAAAATATTTTCCTGAATGAAATCTGCAAGTTCATCTAAAGGTTTTGTGACAAAAAATGCTTCACAGTTAAATAAACAAGAAAAAAAAATTATATATAATTTTCATGATGATATCTTAATTCTTAATTTGTGTAGTGATTTAAGAAGCATGTAAACAGACCTTTGAATAGTTTCTGGTGATCCTTGTACCAAACTTACATTCCAGAATTACAGAATTCCTTGGTCTTTTTTGTTTTCAGACCCTCTTTTCATCAGGGCACAAGCTAAATTGTGGAATTTAAGCACATTGATTAAAATCCATCTTTGCTGGATTCCATAATTTTTTCTAATGTAGCCTGTTGTTTTTTCTCCTTGTAAGGCTGAAAAAGCTCATACTTTCATATTCCATTCTTTAAATCTCTCGTCCACATGTAATTTTGGTTTTAGGAAGCGACAACTTCTTCAAGAAAATTTCATAGTTATCTTGACAAGGCAGAACAGTAATCTTTGAAAGACTATTTCAAAGGATTTGTCAAACACACTCGTAGGTGTATTGTTTAACCAGCAGGCCATTCTGCTGTGTATTTTCTTTTCTTCTTCTTCTTCTTTTTTTTTTTTTTTTTTTTTTTTTTTTTTTTGAGTTGTGCATTTAAAATAATTGTGGGATGTGACAGCGCTTAGGCTGCTTTTGGGAGATTTCTATTATAAGTTTCATTTGAACTGATTCAGAAATGGGATTTGAATTCATCTCTGCCACATCACAGGTCAGTGATTGCTGTTCTAGAGAATTTAATTATTTGCTCTATTTTGGGGTTTGTTGGTTGAGGTTTTTTTCCTCAAAAAGAAGCAGAGGCAAGTGTAAATCTCAAAATTTTACAGGATGAAAGAATTTATTTCTGCCCATGTCTTCTACATAATGTTCACTCTCGAAGATGAATTAGTTCATAATATCCATTTTCTTACTGACACACTGAACAAGCCTTTGTTTGAGGTGCTGTGTATGTTAGAGGAGGTGAACTTATCTTAACACTCACCTTTTATTCTTTTGATCAAAACCTCCATATATTGGCACAAAGCTGTATGGTAGATACAGAACTCCTACTATAAATTCTGCTTTTTTTTTGGCTCTGCTTTTTAATGCCAAAAAGCTTTGAAAAGATACTTGGAATCCACAGGGGAGAGATAAATTAGACTCCAGCTGACATGACTGTGACTGAATTTTAAACTACTGAATATTTTACAGTTAGATTAGATAATGCTAGGTTCCACGAAGCACAGAATCAGTCTGTTTGGGGGGTTTTGTTTTCAGATGCAATTTGAAAATGGAAACCAGCAGCCCAAACCATTGAGCATCTTTGACTCAGTATGTGATTCACCATTTTGCTAAAAACTGGTGTTAAGACTTTTCTGCAATGTTTGGAGAAATTTGACTTTTCCCAGCATTCCTTGTAAGTGAGCTCAATTCCATGGCTTGTTGATTAGGGTTCAACTCATTCTCCAGAAGTCGCAGAAAAATAATGCAAAGAGCTTCCTTGGACTGGCTGCTTTCTGGCTCATGTTGATAAGATGGAGGTTTTGTCTCTGTTGCTTCTGAAAATGGCTGCAGATGGTAAATCCTACAGTTCTCCTCTCCCAAATGATGTAGCAAAGTTTTATCATACTGCTTCCTCTGACCCCTCTCACAGTCCTGCTTGGCACTTTGTCCCAGGCTGGGAATTCTGCTGGTGGTTTTTTTGTTTGTTTTTTTCCTTCTTTTTAAAATTTTCTTTTTAGAGGAAGATGAGATAATCCAGTATTAGCATGCTGAGTTGGCTGATCCAATGGAAATAATTACATTTATCATATTCCTGAGAAGATGCATTTAATTAACTGAAGACAGTGTAGCTGAAAACATGCATCATTCATTTACTTTGATCTTTTAAATATGGTCACAAATGTTTATGAGGCTCAAAACACAAGTGCAAAGCCATATATTTTACAATCAGACAACACAGGTTTAGTAGGCTGAGACATCCTAGAGCATCATGCTATGAATTCTTTTGGACAGAAAGAGAGTGAAGGTGAGAACCAGACATCTGCTGGTGTGGATCAGTGAACTGAGGATAATTCTATTCTACTTTTTATTTTCATTCATTCAGTTTAAAATGGAAAAATAAAAGTTCATTTTGGAAATCCTTCATGACAATGGCAAAACCTTATGAACTGGAAAGAGAAAGATACCTGGACCTTGCTAAGACATGTTTCTTTGTGGGTACGTTGTGTCTTTAGGGCAGCTTTGAGGTTCTGCTGTGAGATAAAACTAACGGGATCTTTCGGTGAAGCTTTGCTGTTGCCCTGGTGTTGCAAACAGGATCATATACCCCTTGGTCACATGTTGGTAGTCACTTCTCTACAAATGGTGATTCATTTGATCTGTCTGTTTGCTAGATATGGATCTTCCTCCTCCTTTTGAGAAGAGGGAATAATATTTTTCAGCCTTAGGATTGTGGTAAGTGCAGAAGAAGCTGTTGAGTTGAAGGTCAAACTGTTCTTTTCCTTCTCCCTGCAAAAGAAAACACACAGTGCTTATTTCAGCATTTTAATATGGAGCTGCTGCAAGAGCCTTGTGCCCTTTATGGTGTAACACCTTTGTAACATGTGATATTGCTTGGTTACTGGAGCACGAATATTGTTTGGCATGAATTTATGTAACTGCATGTGCTCTTAGAAGCAGCAACCTGGACGTGTGTAAAAAAACATACTTGCTCCTAGACTGATCTCAAATTCTTTAATTTTATGATTGTTCTATTGTCTCTTGGATTATTAGTTTTCATAGGATGAATTACAGCTGCTATCAGGAGTTGGGTCCCCTGGGCTTTTTCATGCTCGTCTTACATAGGAGTACAGCAAGAAAGGTGTTAAGTCTTGTTGCAGAGTCAAGGCTGTGATTTCAAGATCTGTACCCTCTTAGCCTGCCTGAGATAGGTGTGTGTGTTGCCTGGGAAGTCTGCATGGCTGGCTCTGATACACCTGGCACAATGCTCTCCATGCTGAGCTGTCTGGGCTGTCAGTACTGGGATGCTGTGTCAGCATGGGCTGATTTCAGAATACACTGTAGATGTGGTGCTATTGTATGGTACGCGTTTGCTTTGCTCAAATGGTGTAGAAGGGCATGGTGCCAATATTCTTAATACCAGAGTACAGTCTCTCTCTGTTCTCATAAAACCAGTGTCTTTTATTCCTTGTACTCCTCTAACAGCAACCCTATCAGCATCTTGCTCTTTTGTTTTGGACCTGACTTTCCCAGCCAGCCTTGTCCGAAAGGCCTGGATATCTATAATCAGTCCACGCAAATGATTGCGCTGCCTGCCTTCTCCCTTTTTCTTTCTAATTTTTTGGAACGGTTGTGTGTACATGAGCTCCTTTGCTGGCCTAATTTTTTTTCCTCCCCCCTACAGACCCACCTAGTCTTTTACATTGTGCTGATGTGCAGAAGTGCAGGGAGACATTTGCATATATGCAAAGCCTTACAAAATGTGCTGAGAGGTGTAACCTCTTCTTGGGCAAGCTGTTTTCATTTTCCCGCTTAACAGTCTTTCTCTATTCTGTCCTCCCTGTTTATTATGTTAAAAGCACCTTCCATTTCTCCAATAAAATAGCTATTTTTTTCACAGCAGTGGCAGCTTGTTACCCAGTGTATTCATCAGAAAAGATGACATAAGTCTTTTTCTTACATGTGCTAAGGCTCTCGGAGGTTCTAGAGTAAAAAAGAGTGAACTACTCCCCTGCAGCCACTGGTGCATGGTTCCCTCTATGGTATGATGACCAGTGCAGCTGAACTGTCATGGAGAGGGACATTTGCCGCATATATGTGGCAGACCAATTTTTGAGGAAGGAAGAGGTAAAGTGTTTCATGAGCCTAAACAAGGATGAGGTTGTACTGCTGAATTTTCATGGAAGTAGGGAAAGAGAACACGATTAAGGAAGCTTGCACTTTAATTGTTTTCAAGGAACTTTTTCAAGCTGAGAAGGAAACTTTGAGAGTGACAAAATCATTTGCTGAGTATAATTGCAATTATCATGCATACACAGGAAGACTTTTGCAAGTCTGTAAGAATCTGTAAAAATAGTGGAAAAATTGAATAATTTACTTATGTTAATGCTTGGCATTAGACAAAGAAGCAGCGCAGTTGCCTTGTGTTCTCAAAGTGGGCTTTAAGCATCCGTATGAGCTGAAACAAAGATGAGAGTGGTGAATTCTGCAGAGACAGACCAAAGAATGTGGTTCTGTGTTCAGTGGAAAAGATCCCATCACTTACTGGGAGGAGGAATTTGATCCTACAGTGGGTCTATGTCCAGTTTCTTGTATCATAGCTCTGCACTAGTTCACATGGGCTGTATCCTATAGAAGTCTGACTGGAAGCTGTGCTATACCATTGACACTAAGGGGCTGTGCTTCTGCAGTCCATCACAGAGGAGCCACCGTCATGGGGCACCATGGAGTTAGTGCTACCAACTAACAAAGTGAGATGCTTTTTCACAGGTGACAGGCCACAGTATGCAAAGTGTTTTGGTGCAGTTCATTAAAACGCTGAAGTACTGGAGAAAAGAGAGGAAAGTTTACAATTATCCTATATTTGATATCAGATGTTATTGAAATGTCCAACCAAAACCACCTAACAACTCCATCAGCAGTTTATATATATGGAAATGTGCCTCATGCTACTGCCAGGTTTTGTCACAAATTAATGATTATGGGGTACCAGCCTATTTGAGCATCCAGTCTGAATAACCTTAAAAAGGCCTCCTTTACGGAAAGTGCTGCCAAGTTGCTCGCCTTAGGATGTTTCAGCATTGGAGGTGCATCAAGCTACTAGAGCTTTTTGAAAATCTTGGCTGTAAAGTCTGAAGCTGTGAATATATAATATGTGATGGCACTAGGCCCAGCTGGAGTGCAAACACACACACACAAAGACACATGAGAATATGAACAGTGCTAACAAGATATAGATACTGTGCTCCGCTGCTACTCTCATCCCAATTCCATAAAGTGGCATATGGAAATGAAGAATTTACTCTCTGCCCATTTCTTCTAGCCTTAAGGTTAAATTCTGAACTTTATGGGACTTTCTAGTTTCCTCTGTTTTTCATCTCCCCTTTCAACTTAACATTGCCTTTTAGTTTTATTATCTTGAAAGCTCAGAGAGATTCTGAATTTTATCTGCAGGGAAGCTCATTTGTTTTTAAATGATTTTCAGTCTGGAAGTTGGGAGATTACAGGCAGCTGTAAAACAAATTGCCCACGAATAAAGATGAGTTTCTTGGTTACCTGAAAGCCCAAATGGGTTCAAAATAAGAGTTTAAAAGATGAGATTCTTTTGGCAGGTTGCTCCAATGATTTTATACCTCAAGGCCTGTTAAATAATGAGAGGGACTTGGATTTCTCCATCTCTTATAGTCTGTGGAATTAGTCAAATGCTGAGCTGCAGTATGATGTGAGCTCTCTTAGGTGACAAGCAAGTGCATGAGAGCACTTACTCTATAGCACTGTTTTAGGCAGCTTTGCATCTAGAAATCACACAACATATGGTAAGGGAAGTGGATTTCACTACTCTACAGGCACAGGTCAGGCAAGGACAACTTCAAGGTTGACAAGCAGACCAAGAAAGGGACCCCCAGCCCTGGGTGAGGTACCTGGCTGTGACACTGCACTCATCATGGTCTCTGCTTCTTGCTATGGGCTGCTGAGCCTGTACTAATAGTGAGAAAGGAAAAAAACCAAGTGTGCTCTGGTGGAAGTTTTAGTTCTGCTGTTACATTCCCATTATTAGCAAATCCAAGTTATCAAAGTTTGGTAGTAGGATGATACAGATCCTCATTTATTCCTAGATTTCCTTTGATATAAATTTTATTTCATGAAGGAAGGTGGGTGCATCAGGAAAATGATATGGCTCTCTGAGATTTTTCTGTTTTGTGAGACAAGTAATACTAAAATACTTTTTAATAGGTGGTTAAACTTGATGTGACTAATAGAAGATCATTTTCCTTTTCTGTGGTTAGGAAGATGATATATATGAAAAAGCACAACAGAAACCCCAGAGAAGTGATCTTTTTTCCCCAGGTTTTTCTTTTCTTCTGCATCCCCCTTTTTAGTTTCTTTTCCTTTCCTTTTTTTGGGGGTGTGTGTGTGTGGGTGTGTGTGTGTAACTTTACTGTCATCACTTTACTTTTACGGAGAGATAATTGTGAAGAGAAAGAAGTTTAACATTAAGACATTTCAAAGTTTGCCTTCTAATATTTTCTAAGGAAACTCAGATTGCCTGTGTTTTTCCGTTTCGAGTTCTATGCTGTGCTGTCCCTGATAAGAGACTTCAGTGGTTTGAATGAACACCAAAGTGTCAGCCTACAGCAAGAAAACTGGCAAAAAACAACTCAAGGCTGTCTTTTAATGGGCAATATTTGTTCCTTTCTGCTATGATTCTCCTGTGACTGTGATCAGGAATTCTAAGGACTGTGGTACCTGCCAGTAAACTGGCTGCAGATGCGCACACACACGCGCACAGTGGGAGAAAAAACACTGCATTTGATCTGAGGCATCAAACATTTTGGGGAATCATCCAATCTCAAGGATATCTGCTCCTTCCTTTCTGCACATCTTTTTTTTTTTTTTTTAAGATGCATGCCTAATTAGGCTTTGTCACCACTCTGTAAACAGCAGACCTGTTAGCAGTGCTGAAAGATAGATTGGCAAAGAAAGAAGAGGGAGGTTTTCTTTGCATTTGTGTTTTAAATATTTATTCTAGATGTATGCCAGACTGCTTGCTTCTGATTTGGAGGGAAAAAAAGGGACCCTAAACACTAAGTGATACGAAAACAAAGAAGTAGTATGCAGGTTGTAATCGTTGTTTATCGCATTCCTGTAGCACATACTAGCTTGTGAGAATGTAAAAGCTGCTCTCTTGGGTCACAGTCCTGGTCCCATCTTTCTCCTCTCTGGCAGTGGCTGGTGCCAGCTACCCCCAAGTAATCCTTGGTGCATAGGAGCAGTAAGGCCCTCAGGGCAGCACATTTCCAATCCTACAGGCTGAGCAGCTGCTTAAATGCTTGCCCAGAGCTACCAGAATTTGGGCTGAGATAGTAATTCCTCTGCAATGCCTCCCTTGCCTTTGATTTCACCACATGCCTGTGTGTTTGGTGGGGATGGGAATGGTGGTGAGGTTCAAAGATGAACTTGTTCTTGATTTGTTCTTTGTTTTCCTGAAAATGTAACCATAATTTTGAACAACAATGTGTTATCTTCTCTTTCAGATTTTTTCCGAATTTCTCATGATAGAACAACTTTCTGTCCAAGTCTGCCCCGTCACTGAGTGATGGACTGCAGGATCTGGAAGGTGCACACTGGTGACACAGATGCAGCTTTGTAGTGGGTGCTGCTGTAACTGTAACATGGATTAGGCCAGGTAAGGCACTGACCACTTCACCCACCTTTTGCAGTGAGGATGTACCCACTATTTGTTTGTCTTTATGCAGTTGTACTTGCTACTTTGTTCTGTGTGACAGTAACTTAGTAAGACTTAGAATTCAAGTACCTAGAGCTGAGAGGTGAGACCCACTCCATCACCAGATTTCTGCTATAACAATTGGCCTAAATATTCTTTCATAATTATATTAAATTCTTATTTTTATTGCCACCTAAAGAAAACCTGGCCAGCCATCCTGCTTAAATGAAATGTTCCAAAAACCTGCTGAGAATATCAGCAACTGTACTTTCCCTTTTGTTACCTAATTCTGCTAAGATTTATTATTATAGACCTGCCAGTTGCCTTTACTAAAATTCCACCTGCCTGCTGACAAGCTCATAAGAGGGATGCACAGGTTCTGGGCAGCGGCAGTGGGAGCTGAGCAAGCCCTGGCTCTCAGGAAGGGCTTCTGGATTCCCCTGGGCCTTAGCACCAGACCTGAGGGTGCTCAGCAGTCTTGAATACTTCTCTTGTAATGCACGACTGTGTTGTGTGCAGAAGAGGCGGCTGGTTTGTCCTCATTGCAAGGTGAATTGGAAATGCTTGACCCAGTTAAACATTTTTGAGGGCACTAAGCAAGACAGTAGTATGCTGACTTGGGCTTCCTTGTGCTTTCCAGTCTGCTCGTGGTCCGTGTACTTGTCTTTGGGTGTCTTGATGTGCCAGAAAGCCTTTGCTGGTATGGCTATGCTTAAAAACTGGTACAACACATAGGAGCCAAAGTGCCTCATTGACACAAAAAGCTTCTTCAACAAGAGGTTTAAAATACACTGGTAAACTTCTGAGTAGACATGAAGCTAACTCCAGTTCCTCCAGCAAAAATAGAGGGCACTAATAAAAGCTTTTTTGCTGCTGCAACTGCATGTACACTAAGGCTTTTTCTGGTGTAAATTGGCTGTATAAAATCCAGAGAACAGTGGTGGCAGGGTGTGCACTGTGAGGGAGGAGCAGAGGAGGTGATGACTGCTGCTGCATCACTGCATCTGGCTCATGCTGAGCAGCAGTTGGAGTGGAGAAAAGGAGTTGCTGCTGTGTCACTGAGCTGCTGGTGAACCTGCCCCTCTGACCGTTGGTCTCTGTGGGATGCAGGGAGAGTTTCACTCTGTATTCATATAGAATCTGGTCTAATGGTACTTGACAAAGGTGTGTCAGTGCTGCAGTAGTACAAACGTGGTACAGATACAGCGCTGTTCTGTATGGACTACCAGAAAGTACACTCACATCCTCAGCAGCATGGCATGTCTGTCCCATAAACGGAGAATAAGTATTTCATCTTGAGGGCCTAGTTGCCCTATAGAAAAGAAGAGGGTTCCATAAACATGGGGCCAGCCTTCCTTTCTCTAGAATCAAGGCAGCATATCTATCTTTCTGTCCTTTTAAGACATCTGAACTTGTTTGGGCAGTTGCCTGCCTAAAGCTGTTACCAAAACTGTGAAAGCATTTCTGCTGTACCTCCATTAGAAACACAGCACAATTAAGTCAGAGATTTTTTCAAGTCCTTCAAAGGCAGCTTCTGTCTCATCAATGTGTCAAGGTGCTCAGAACAGGTTTCACTATGTGTATATAGCACTGCAATTCTTTCTAGCCTCGATGAGTATTTGGAAAGGAAAAAGTAATTTCCTTGGTCAGTGCATAACAGCTTCACAGATTCTACATGAGATGATCTATCACTGGCTAAAAAGCGGTGCCTTTTCAACCCTTAACTCTGTGGGTTTCCTGCATAAATCCACCAGATAGTCACAGGTCTGTCCAAGCTGCTGTAAAGAAGTCACACGCAGTCAGTTGACTTTCTGAGTGCACAGCAGAAGTATTCTATTTGCTACTCACATGAGCATACTTTTGTGACTACATTACTTAAGTCAGCAACTAATTTCACTGCTGCCTCAGACCTACTTTAAATGAACAAGTATACTCATCAATCACGTCCCTTCTTCTTTGCGTACCAGCCTAATCAATATGTGAAAGAGCTATTTAAACACTTTCCTATTTAAAAAAAAAAAAAAAAAAAAAAAGAAAAAGGAAAGTCTGGGTAGACAAAACAGCAGAATAAAAAGTAGAGAGAATTTTAGGGTCACACATTGAAGTTTTGTGTTATGCTGCATTAGGACTTTTTAAATCACTAAGCAAGAAGGATTATGTAATGGTACCCTTCCACCCAGGGCCTGTAATTAACAGGGCTTGGTGCTTGCAGTGTTGTGATTGCATGCAGATACCTCTGACAACTTTGGAGCTTGAGCTGTTGCAAAGTGCCTTCATGTGCAGAGATCAGGTTGTGCTGAACAGCGTGAGCACTTAAAGCATACATCACTGTCATAAAGGGCAAAGGAAACACCGTGGACTGTGCTCTGTGATGGCCATCAAATGCTCAGATGGCAAGTGTCTTGCTCAAGAATCTTATGTACTGGGAAAAGAGCCAGAAATGGATGAAATAAGGTCTCTGGAATAGCTGTGGTGTGCTGGATTTTTTAAGCCTTACCGTCTCTCAATGAATATGACTATTGTTAATGTAAATGCAGCATTGAGCATTTGTTGCAAGGAACTGTTTTTGTATTTCTGTATTGGTCACAGCTGAACTTTACTGAAGGTTGCGAGTACAACCTACTGGCTGAAAAAAAATGAGACATTTTAAAATACAGGTATTGAAGGAATTGTTGTGCAGTGATACCTAAGCCAAGAGAAATGAGAAAACCTCATTCTGATACTGGATGTGCTGAAAGATAACTCCTCTCCAGTCAGCTGAATGACTCTGGGCTTAAGTGGCTTTAGCAGAGAGTGTCATTGCAGAGATGAAAGGCGGGGTGATGCATTATTGAGACCTTATACCCAATCAGCCTTTGTGTTTTGTTCTGCGATATCAGACTAGTAGTAAAGAGTTGGACTTGTCTTGTGAGTGCTTTAGAGAGGGCTTAACTTCCTCTTTTCTTTTACAACAACTGTATTTTTACCAATAAGTGTGTGACTGAGAAGAGAGGGGTTGTGAAAAATTTTCCCTTGAAACAGGCATGTTGCTCCACAGAATGGTTTTGCGCGGAGCTTTACACCTTCCCACAGTTTACCAGCACTCTGCAGCACACATTCCTGAGGTACCTGGGATTAATAAAATGTATTTACATCATTAGCTTTTTATTTCTCACCTGAGCAATGATTGTTTCCACAGCAGTCTATGCATCAGGACTCTGCCAGTGTGAGGGGGGTTCATATTATGTCCTCACAAGGAGAGATGTTAACACAGACCTGTTGCTGGGAGCTCAGAAATAGCCTCAGCTTTGCAGGAATACCACAGAAATGGCCACAGGTGAAAGAAGGATGTGAGGCGTTACATAATTGATGATAGCTGGTATTGTAGAAATTGTTGCTACCAGTTAAAACTCAAAAGCCCCATAGGGCTTTACATATCACTGAAAGTTATCATTGTTCTTTTCATTCTGTATTTTGCAGCATTAAGGAATTTTTGGGTTTATTGCCTTGTTTTCTACTCTCAGCTTTTATTCTTACGCTGCATAAGAGTGAAGTGGCTAACACATGCTTGCAAACCAGAAATGCTAATTATTGGAAATGTCATTATAATTTGATTTAGAAAATTAATTAGAAACACAAATTAGCACTTCTATATCATGATTCATTTAAAGGAAATGTTTATTCTGGCTGTAGTTTTGTCTAATTTTACTCAATGAAGTTCCAAAATCAGTTAGATATAAGCTTTGTTTTCAAGCTCAGTGTTGTAAGACTGAGACTGAAGTTCTTGCGTGAATGACGTCCTTCCCTCTCTCTCTTTGTGTTTAAAGCTCCCTACCTACACATTTAACAAAATGAAGGCTTAATAACTTTATTTTCTGTCTTTAAGTGTACCAGTTAAGTCACATTAGTCTGTTCTCCACCTGCAAAGCTGCATGCTTAATCACATAATCTGTTAAAACCAATATTACTTGCAGCTTTTATAATCCCATATTTTTCTCTTTCAAAGTAAAAAGATGCTTGACTATTCAGAAAGTGAATGTCTCTCTTCTGGACATTGTGTAGTGCAGCTATTACATGTTAAAGAAATTTGAGATTTGCAGATCATCTTCCTTGTGGAGGAGACAACAGAGAATCAGTATATTAAATGCATCTCTCTCTATTTACTTACCTGTGCCTCTGCTGGAACAGAGACCATCACAAAGCAAGTACTCTGATAATTCTGCCTTCTAGAAATGCCACCCTGAAAGTAATGACACCTTATGGGAAGCTTCCCTACCATAAAAATTGCTTACAGATTTAGAGATGGTAGGAAAAAATCCCCAGAAAGCAAACTTTGCTAACCGCCACTGATTTTCTCCACGTATGATTGCTGAACAAAACTTAAAATTAATAGCTCTCTTCAAAGATTAAAGCCTAACTCACGTGTTAGGAAAACAGTTTGAAATGTTATGTGTAATAATAAAACAATTTGTTGACTCCTGTCTTAAAACTAGATTAATATTAACAACACTTGCTCAGCTTTGGAGCTACTAAGAATTGCAATTCTTTTGTGTTTGACAGGAAAATAATTGATTGCAACACAGTGTTGCCTAATATTCTTGGGTGTTTATAGCTGCATCTACACTACTGTTTTAGGTTGGATCGGGAACATACTTTTGAAGTAAATCTCCCAATCATTCCCATATACCGTACCTTAATTCACACAGAACTGAATTGGAAGACATGCTCCAACTTCTAAGGGGGGGTCAGTCTAGAGCATAATCTGAAGTAATGAATGCTGAAGTGTAGATGGTAAAGCCAGGCAGCCTTCAGCAGTTCAGATGCACTTCCATTCCACAGCCTTAGAAACAAGGCTTGTATGCTGAAAAGCTGCTTCTGCTGGGGATAAAAGACAGCTGAGTTCTCAGTGGTGGTATAGTGGACCCCCTTCAACCACTAATATAATTCCTTTATGTTTGTATATGGTAGTAAACTGGCCCTGAGTGATGCGAGATCTAGGTTAGGAAAAGACTTTTAGCAGTAGTTATCCCTTGTACTGTACTTCAAGCCCTTTTGTTTCCTTCTTTTGAAAATGTCTGGGGCTGCCTTTCTTCTTCTATTTGTGCACACTTCTAATACCTGCTAAAATCAATGCCTCTAAGGAAGGATTTGTTTTCTTCAGTGCAATAGGGTACAGCTCTGCCATCCAAACCCCTGGGTTGGCCAAACAAAACCAAAACTGAAATAGTCCCTCCTACTGCTCCTCTAAATTCCTGTTGATCTGTAGGGAGAAGAGAATTGCTCCCTTCAAAGGCAGGGACATTCAGATGAAACTGCACGTTTGTTTCAAATGGATCCTATTTAGCTTGATGGTAAAAGAGCCACAGGGCTGAATTTTATTACACATTTGTGCAACAGCCATTAAATGTTTCATGTTAAGAATATATTAAATTGTTTTAAAACAAGAAACATGCAGCCACATTCAGAAAGAACAGATAGAGAAAATGGGTAACACTCCTCTGAGATTTTTGTGCATTTAAAACCTGAAGATTGAAAAAGAAAGTGCTGAAGATAATACAGAGGTTTTCATCACCTCTCCTGTCCTAGCTGCCTCTGTGTGGGGTTTTGGGTGTGGGGTTTTTTTTTGTTGTTTGCTTGTTTTTGGTGGTTTTGGCAGTTCAGAAAAGCACTTGCCTTACTTCAGAGGTGTGGATAATCTCATCATTACTTCAGCTTTTAGTCATGGACTTGCTGGACCAAGGCCTTCATGAAAAGTCAGGCCCAAGTTAATGCTCTTACAGTGGTTTGAAAATCGGTTTGGTGCATCAGTCCTAAAGAACCAAATGCTCCCATCTTATATTTTTTGTGGCCTTTCTGATTCAGGTATCCTGACACATTCTTGCTCAGTAAAGGTGACAATTCTGCCTGTTGATCTCCCTAGGGCTGTTTGCAGAGGGAGCAGCTGTTGAGCACAAGTGAAATGATGGAAATGAGCAAAGATGTGAAAAAAATAAGGAGTTAAAACACTGCACACGTTCAGTTTGAACTGAAGGAATCTATTCACTGCAGGTTAGTGTAGCATTCATGCACCCTTAACTTTGAAAGTAAAAATATTGCTACTGAGTGTATGTGTAGGGCAGTTTTCTTGCTGTAGTCTTTGCTGTAGTAACATCACCACTGTAGTGGGGTCCTCTTGTGTGTGCCACTAGTTGATACGTGATTTTGGGATTGGATTATTTGGAGGTCTTTTGCTTCATATCCTCTTGCAATAGCATAGAAATGCTGCCTTCAACACTGAAGCCATATGAGTGTGTTCTGACCTGGAAAGTCATAGTAAGGCATATACACAGATTGCTAATTGCACTGCCCATAATCATCTCCATTTCATAGGCGACTTATACCCTGCATTCTTCTGTTTCCATCTGGCATTATGTACATATTCTTTCATTTCTGCTTCTGCCTTTTAGCTACAAAGCATTAACTATATTAGAGATGCCAGGGTGGAAAAACGCCATCCTTGCAAGCATGTGGGGTGGGATTGGCAATGAGTTAACAACTGGCATTAATCATGCTACTATTAGATTTCCTTATTGAGACTTTGATATGTCTTTGGGTGACCAGGCTAACAAACTGCCAATTTCTTGTCATCAACAAACTCTGTGCTGATTAGTATCCACTCTTCTCACTAAGAGTTTCCTTTTTCAGCATGTTAGAGGAATAATCTAGGTAAAAGGATACTATCTTGTGTGCTTTATATTGGTGTGATCTAACCTTCCTGAGCTTACCTCTGATATCAGAATGGCTTCTTTAGTGGCAAAGGTAGTGGAACTGGAGCAATACAGAGAGGGTGTTGCAATCCCCTAGGGTGGTGATGTACACATCTGAGAGCATTGAAAAAGGCCCCCATGTGTTCAGTGGACAAAATAAAGTTTAGGTTGATCTGTTTAATTACATAATATATTGTGAGGCAGCATTACTACAGAGGATGACTGCACAAAGCAAAGACCCAGGGTTTCACAAGGTCCAGAAGGAAGTGATGGCTTCCCCATCTCCAGCAGTCTTTAGCTGCAGCCAGATGCCTTTCTGAAATATAAACTTTGGGCAAATAAAGTTCTTAGTGCAGCATGGGAGCAGTTCAGTAAAACAGGAGATCCTCGCCTATGCGGAGTAGGTATTTTAATCTGGTCTAAATTCTATGTATTAATAACACCGAAGAGAAGAAAATACCTTTCAGGCCTCTAGATACAGATTTTCTTTTGAATACCTTTCCTGAAGTACCAGCAGCGCCACACCTGAAGGGTGATTTGTAATCTTAGCAGATTCTGAATCACACAGGATGCTTTCTGCAAGTGGGAAGCCAACACGACTCATGTTTTAGCACTGGAGGTTTCTCAGAGCAATGCTGTTTTGACAGCAGCAGTGTGGCTTATCCTTGGGTTTCTCAGAGGACTTTATATCTTAGATTTGTTATTAAGACTTCATTTCAGTATCTGGGAAGCCTTGTCAGGTTATGACTGTTTGCTCATATGAATGGCTTCAGGCCGTTGACAAACGCTCTTATCTAGACTGGATTATTTTCAGAGGCCTTGTACATGTTCTGTCAAAGATGTAGAACTTTGCATGGACCATAACCAGGTATAGAGGGGTCTAGATATATTACTCTAATCTTGATATCTTTATCCAGAATAAGGATTTGCCAATATAAAGATCTATATGAGCTTGAAAGCTATTATAATTTAAGGTAACGGCCTTAAAATATCTGAATAGTGTTCTTTTGCCTGATGTCCCCTCATGATCATTTTAGATTTCCTTTTGTTTCTCTTACAGTAACAAATGCAGACTTAGTTCGTATTGTGGGAGTCACAGGGTCATTTATTAGCTCAGTCACTGTCCTGAAAAGCTTAGTCCTGATAAACAAGATAAAATAAGGGTGAATTGAGCATTACCTACGCATGACTGAGGAAGCATGATGTAGGGAGAAGGCTAGCTCACATAATTATCACATGCTGAAGCTGCTAATTGACCTGTGATATCCAGGATTTTGATTTGGGATCTTCTGTATAAGATCGTCCTTTTCTTTGCTATGAGAGCACTTTTGAGTCATTCTTGCTGGCTTTTTAGTGATGATGGGCATACCAAGTCTAGAAATAGAATGAGAAATGTGATTTCCACAGTTTTGCTTTGTGGCTGGACCTGGTTGTAGAATAAAAACCATGGAAGTGATTGTACCATCTTTCTGAATCTAGTGGGTAACTAAACATGAAGTTTTAAAGCACCCCATAGGACTTTTTTTTTTTTTTCTTTGGGACCCTGATCTACAAGATTTTTCTCTATCATTTATAGTAATTGCTTCATGTCTCAATCATGTTTCTCCGATTCATTGTTCATGAACACTTGCACCTGAACCCTTACATACACACATTCCGGCTGTGTGTTACAGGGCCAATCTAAAACTTGAATGCTTTATTTATCTGAATGGGTAGGATGTTTCAGCAGGCTACTTTCATTTACCTGTCCAATTCTGATGCAGAGCAAAACTGAAGAAAGAAACGAGAGTGGCAAGTAAACATACTCTTCTTGTTCCTGGAAAACTCTCAGCTGTGCACAGATGGCCCTAGGAGAGAGTAGGCACTTGAGGCTTCTTAAGGAAAAATAAAGGAACATGCTGGTTACTGTGCGAGTGATTCATCCATTCAGCTACACTTGTCATTTACATGCACTTATGCTACTTAATATTATGTGGTACTTAAGAATAAGCATCTATTGCCTATTCATCCTCTTCGTCATAGCAGAATGAAAAGCAACTCTGAACTTCCTCCCTCCTCTATCACCAAGTTCATTTTGTCCTGGCATTCGGTAGACGTTGAAGGAAAGAGCTGAGTGACTTGGTCATACCGGAGCAGTAATAAATCAGATGGCATCTCCCATATGTGATGGACCGGGAGGTTTTGAAGCTGTGCATCTGCTTTTAAGAATCAAGCTCAAAAATTAATTGACAGTCATGTCAGGTGGGCAGCACAGAGCTATTCGAGCAGGTGATAATGTAGTTACAATGTAGAAGGCTCCTTTGAATTTCCCAGTATACAATTTGTGTGCAATCACCTGAATCTGAATGTGAACTGGAAGATGCAAAGTGGTAGTATCTGGCCATGCTGCCATTCGCTGAGATATGCCCTAGAATTAAAGTAAAAGATCTCTTTAGCTCTTGCAGAGATGCTTGGAATATACCTCC
The DNA here is from genome assembly GCF_000687285.1 of Phaethon lepturus. NCBI lineage: Eukaryota > Metazoa > Chordata > Aves > Phaethontiformes > Phaethontidae > Phaethon > Phaethon lepturus. The sequence goes on along the minus strand of NW_010551275.1, from coordinate 44,088 downwards.
TCAGGAATTAAATGACGATTTGTACTTCTTTGGGTGTCATGTTAAAGGTTTGTCAGCAGAACTCAGCTTGATACTGGATGCTTCTCCATCTCTGACTAAGGGATTTTGCATACTTTACAAATAAAGACGTTGGGACTGTCAGAATTTTATATACTGTGTTATTAATAGGACTTAGTAGTGTGTCCTGCTCTAGAAACAATAATGCAGTTCTAAAGATCCCCTGTGGAAGCCAGCAAAGGCCACCCTGCTGCAGCAGTTGGGCAGTGCTGCTGCTTGATAATCAGAAAACATGGAAAGTGTAAAAATAATTACCAGTTTCTGCTGTGGGTAAGGATGGATTTGCTTCATTTGGTGCAATGTCTCACTCGACCACTGCTCGCTCAGACAGCTGCAAAAGATCCATCTTTTGTTCCCCCCACCCTGAAATGGAAAATATTTGAATAGGACTTCTACTTCTGCTGAAGGCCTATACGTCTTTGTCCAAAATCACAAATGTGCATTAGAAGATGAGACACAGGAGCCTGTATGTTGGTTTGAACTGTTTTCAGTATTCCTGTACCCACTCTAGCATAGGGATGATTATCCTGAATTTTATTTCTAGTTTTGTCTACATAATTCCGTTCAAAACGATATACCAAAAGCCAGATGCCATCCTGGAATATAACTTCAAATAATTAAAGGAGAAAGATTTCAAAATTCATGAACATGTGATTTAATTTACTGGAGGAATTTGTTAAGAAAGCCTAATAGTTTGCTCTGTAGCATCATCACCTTCATCTATTTTATTGCATAAATATTTAACAGGGGTCTTTTTGTGAAGAAAATACAAGAGAAAAGTATTATCATACATCATAGAGCTAATTGTGTATTTGCCACAGAATTGTTAATAGTCTATGTTTATACGTTACTTTTTTTTTTTTTAAAGGTTTACAAAATATATTAATGCTGTGAGTTCAGCATTACTTTCACTGCTGTCTGACATCAAAATCTTAGTTGAGTGGGAACAAGACCAAATCTGAACAGAAAGACAGCTGTACTACATGTCGCTGACTGTTGTTACTATGTACGTTCTTTACTACAAGTGCCCGCTACATGTGAAATGCTGTGAAAAGCAAGAAAATCACATGCAAATTTTAGAAAAAACCATGCAAAATAGATTTTCCAAATGAAATATGACATGCTATGATAACTTCTTAAGCACTGAAGCAGAAGAATACAACAAGGCACAGAAGAGAGTAATTTGTTTGCTGATCCTTGGCATTGTGGTGACACACACAGTAGTCTTGGGCCAGGAGAGCGCTGTGCAAAGTTCAGCTCTGGAACGGAATGAAAAGGTTCTTCTTTTCAAAGCCCTTGCAGTCCAGCTATCTTTGTCAGTAAGCTGGCAATGGATTGGTCCTTGGTTATATGTGGAAACTGCAACTAACATAAAATTTAGATTCTCACATTCTAGAAATAAAATTCAGAGTTTTAGACATTTTCCAGATGTTGATTCCATCTCCCTCCATGGCACCAAGGGATTAGTTTGCTTTATGCTCTCTTGGTTGCCATTTGTTACAGACAGACTCAACATCTTCCTATCTTAATTATAGGCTTAATTAGAAGGAAAGATCGATATTTAGGATAATAAAAGCACACAGATAATTAGAATAATAAAACTCCAAAGATAATGAAAACAATTAAACTAATTTTCTGGGTGACATGAGGATATGGAATAATCTTTGGTAGATCTGGCATGCAGTGGCTTGGTGGCCCAGTTGTACTTCTTTTCTTCCCATCATTTGAGGCTTTTGGTTGTTAAAGTTCTTCAAGTATTTCCTCTGGGCTGTGATCATCATCTCACAATGTTATGTAACTCCACTCCCAGCCTAACACTTTTTTAGCAGGTGGTTTGTTTGATGTTGTTTTACGTTGTTTTTGTTTGTTTGTTGGTTTTGGTTTTGGTTTTGGTTTTTTTTTAGAATTCAACCACTTGTGTGAAAATACCATCAGTGTGGACATGCTGAGATGTGCTGGTAGAAAAGAAACAGTGTTATTGTTCAAATGGTGAAGGGGAAAAGCAAAGTAGTTGTTCCCTGTAAAATCTTTCTCTGGCAAGGGCTCCTGCTGGATTTTGGTTGCTTTTGTTGTTGTTTCTTCCCACTTTCTATTAAAGCTGGTACTATATCTTATTTATGAAAAGCTAAACTTAGATATTTTATTAGGCAATGACAAACCATCCCTGGAACTCTGAATAGCCACTGCTGTACATGGCTGAATATTGGGACCTGCAAAAATAAGAGGATGACAACTCAGATGGAGTCACAGCACTGTCTGTTACCTTCCTTTTGAAGTCAAGAAAGAGGAATACTGTACAGAAGTAAAAGTCAGTGAAGTCTTATAGTGCAGTCCCAGTGAAAAGGTGCTGTGTGTGCAAGGAAAGCAGAATATGCCCCATAGCACAACTATAAGAAAAGTAAAATTGATGTCCGTATCCTACTTGTGGATGAAATGTTAACCAGGGGAAGTGGAAGGAAAAGATATGTTTGTATGACTTTGTGAGAGAGAGCTCTTGGTCTGCAGGCAGAAGCAAAGTTTCT
>NW_010551275.1:5381-41480 GCF_000687285.1 Phaethon lepturus | reverse complement strand
CCCCCCCCCCCCCCCATCTCTCTCTTCTGGTTAAAAGAAAGCTTCCCCTCCCCTCACAAAAAGAAGCCTTCTTTTCACAGAGCATTACTTGAGGATTTGTGACTGGAACAATGGATCGATACTTGTTTGCAAAAAGCTTCAGTTAAAGCGGGACAAGTGGAGATTAGCCTAGGTGATCTGCTGGTTGTCCATCACTATAGATTTCTCCTTGTTAGCTGGAGAGGTTTATCTTGCCCTCCCTGTTCAGAGCTGAGAAGTGATCTGAGATGAACTGTGTGGCTCACAGGAATTAAAAATAAAAGCTGTAGGTGCCACGGAAGTAATTGGAAAGAAGGACTTCTCTGAGGGAGCGATGTGGACACCTTTGAACTTTTTTGTAGTCTGGACAAACTGCCCCTGCTTAAAATTCGCTTTGCATCAAAGGAAGCCTGAGCAGGCGGAAGTTATTTGGTTGGGGTGAGGTTGACCAACCTCCAGTTTTCTAACTGCTGTGTAGAGATGGCCCAAAAACAGTGAAGGCGGCTCCAGTCTTGTAAGGGTCCTTGTGGACCCTTATGCCCAAAACAGCTGGATTTTATCTCAGCCAGTTTTGCCAAGATGCTAGATGCCAGCTCTAGGGGTTTCACAAATTGGCACTTGCCACAAATTGCTCAAAGACCGACTAAAATCAGGATGGCTGCAGATGAACACAGAGGTTTAACCTCATGGCTCAGACTGGGAGATAAGGTAGTATGTGATTTCCTCAAAGATTCAGAGTTGTTCAGGTTGCAGTGAACCATACAATATTTTTAATCTGCATTTTTCAATTGCATAAAGTTAGGTCATTTTTATACCAGTTGGATTTGTTCCAGTGTTTGTTTGTATTTGAACAGGGGATGGCAGGACTTCATGTGCTTTTTTCAGTGACATAGATGTATTAACCAGAAGTGTCTAATTATCTTTATTGATTAACCTTATCTTATAAAGAAGTAGTCACTCACTAGAGCAGTCCATATTCTGTACGCTGCAGAAAGAGATTAATGATTAATTTACTCCCTGGATTGTACTGCTCTGTATGCTACGACAGTAAGTGATGGATAAGGGACAGCCTGCACTGTCTTGGGTCAGAACAGTAGGTCAGAGTCATTGTTTACCTTTTGAATGCAGAGTGAGAATTTCCTCCTTTTCCAAATCATGACCCAAATTCACTTGTTTACAGGGAGAGGCAGAACTGGACACACAGCTGTGTTCTGCCTTATATATGTATATACAGAGAGCTGCTGTTACAGGAAATCTGAAGTATGTGTGGAGGGAAGTAAGACCTGTGATTTCTAAGGTGAATTAGAAAAGCTTTCTGTTAAAAGTCCATAGAGCCTTGCTGTTAGTTTCTTTCAAATCATACTTTTCAAACTGCCCTTTGCTGTGATGCCAAGAAAAATTGACCACAGCCAGAGTGCGTATTTGTTTAAATTATATTTTTTTGGTCAGCCAATAATGTCTTGCTTTCTTCCTTGTGATCCACATGGATCATGTGATCCACGTGGATTCATGTTTGTCTCTTGAATGGAGTTATCTTCTTATTTTGTTATTTTGACTGCTTTACACGTTAAGGAGGGTTTCCTCTCCTCCAGTCCTACATGTACTACAACCACCATTACTATAAATGGTATCTCTCTTCCCTGTCTCTATCTGTAATCACTCATATACTTCCAAAGGAAGTCTAATGTCCCTTACTGCCTAGCAAAATGGGTCCCCGTTGCTCTTTGGAGCTCTGGGTGTTCCCATAGCATCCCAAATCATCCTGAAGGATGCTGAAAATGTTCATGTCCATCTTTCTGGAGAGGCTGGATGAAATCATCTTCAGTTACTTCTTGCTGTTGGTAAGACAAATGTAATGGAGACAATTTTGCCTTTGAATTATTTCACTTTTATTATATCACACACAATACACTGATATTTTGACACATTATACTTCTGTTTAAAAATCCAGTGATTTTGTGTGACATGTCCTTCTCAAAATTGCGTGTTTTTCATTAATCCAAACAGTGTGATTAAACGTTCCAGGTTATGTGTTATAGCACTTGTTGTAGCTTGGATGGTGCCTTTCCCAGCTAGTTCATCAGATATACTGAACAACACTGATTTGCTTTGCAATATGCCAGTTATTCCTGGGGGTGAAATCTCTAAGTAATGCTCCCGCATGTGTTTATAGTATAGCCCAAACAGCACAAGGGTATGTCATGCGTGTGACACATGCTGTGCTGTTTATGCTGGCTGCAGTTTGTACATGATCCCTCCTACAAATGGGTGCTCTCAGCTATTGCATGCAACCTGAGTGAGCTGAGTAGGCAAAACCTACATTTTAGTCTAGTAAATCATGATATAGTACGCCGTTGTTTTTTTGAGGATACTGCTCAGTGGTGATTTTCCATATTTTGGGAGCTGATGCCTTTAGACATGATCAGGGAGTTGCATATCCTCATAGCATGACTGATGTCTGCTTGGCAACTTCTATCTGTTGTCCAGAGTGTACCTTTTTTCTCTCTAAAGGACATGAACTCACTGCTCAAAAATAAATCTCCTCCTTGATGTTATCCTGATTTTTATGATTTCTGACAGAGTCCAATTCATGCATTTCTTATTTCATTTTTGCATTACATTTATTTCAGTAGAATTACACAAGTATAAGGTCATGAGATTGAATGATCAAGTGATAAACAGGCATTTGTATTTGTGGCGGGGTGACAGTGGGTGGACACCAAGTAGCCACCAAAGCCACTCTATCATCCCCCTCCTTAGCTGGACAGGGGAGAGAAACTATAGCAAAAGGCTCATGGGTTGAGATAAGGACAGGGAGAGATCACTCAGCAATTGCTGTCACGGGCAAAACAGACTTGACTTGGAGAAATTAGTTTAATTTATTACCAATTAAACCAGAGTAGGGTAATGAGGAATAAAACCAAATCTTAAAAACTCCTTCCCCTACCCCTCCTTTCTTCTACAGGCTTAACTTTATTCCTGAATTCTTGACCTCCTCCCTCTGAGTGGCACAGGGGGACAGGGAATGGGGGTTGTGGTCAGTTCGTCATACGCTGTCTCTGCCACTCCTTCCTCCTCAGGGAGAGGACTCCTCACACTCTGCTCCTGCTCCAGCATGGGGTCCCTCCCATGGGAGACAGTCCTCCACAGAGTTCTCCAACGTGAGTCCTTCCCGCAGACTGCAGTTCTTCACAAACTGCTGCAGCCTGGGTCCCTGCTATGGCATGCAGTCCGTCAGGAGCAGACTGCTCCAGCCTGGGTCCTCCATGGGGGTCACAAGTCCTGCCAGCAAGCGTGCTCCAGCCTGCGCGCCTCTCTCCACAGGGCCACAGGTCCTGCCAGAAGCCTGCTCCAGCATGGGCTTTCCACGGGGTCACAGCCTCCTTTGGGCATCCCCCTACTCTGGTGTGAAGTCCTCCCCGGGCTGCAGGTGGAGATCTGCTCCAATGTGAAGCTCCATGGGCTGCAGGAGGACAACCTGCCTCACCATGGTCTTCACCACAGGCTGCAGGGGAATCTCTGCTCCCGCACTTGGAGCACTTCCTTCCCCTCCTTCTTCACTGACCTGGGTGTCTGCAGAGCTGTTTCCATCCTGCAATCCGTCATCTTCTCTCCGGCTGCAATTGCATAGGTTTGTTTTTTCCCCCCTTCTTAACTCTGTTACCCCGGAGGTGCTACCACCATTGCTGGTGGGCTTGGCCTTGGCCTTGGCCTTGGCCTTGTCCAGCAGCAGGTCTGTCTTGGAGCTGACTGACATTGGCTCTATCGGACACAGAGGAAGCTTCTAGCAGCTTCTCACAGAAGCCACCCCTGCAGCCCCCTGCTACCAAAACCTTACCAAGCAAACCCCATACAGTATTTGTCACAGATCCTGCATATAACGATTTTTCTGTAAGTCAAATCTTGTTTGCCCTACTGACATGAGTAATAACACTCATGTGACCAAAGAATAGTAGGAATTTCCTTCTATGGAGAGAAATGCTAACCTGGCCAGCACTGCTAATAGCATATTCTGTTGACTTCTGTTGAGAGGGAGGTTTTTTTAGATTTTATCTTCTGTTTTCCAAATTTAACCCACACATTCACAAACACTTATTCTAGATGATTGTATCACACCGTATAAAGTAAACTTGTGCTAGATTAAAAGCCATTTTATAGAGTTTACACTTTCCTATTTTATAGACTAGCATAAAACATAAAGGTATCTTGGGATTTTTTGTTCCTCCACAAGAAATTGAAGATGTTTTTCTAGCTGCTTGAAAACAGGATGCCAGAATGTGCATTAGTAGAAGATAACCATTTTGATCATGTTAATGCTACTCTGTGGGGCAAATTCTGCCTCATGAGGGCAACCTTAAATTTTTGTACTATTGAAATAATTATGTTCAGTTATGATTTGTAATCCAGGGCTTAATTTAATCCACAGATAAAATGTGTTCTTTGTCTTCATCTCCACTACCCAGCTGTTAAATGGAACAGAAGGGAAACATTTATCACTGAGAAAATTTGTTTTTTAAAAGTTTGTGTTATAGCTTTGCTTTCATCAAGTTCTGTAAATCAAGGATATATAAGTTTCATTAGTGGGTCTTTGCATGAGTTTCACTGGTTAATCAACACGCACAGAAAGCTTTACTGTCTCTCTGTCCACCATTATTGCAAAGGCTGGTGCTCTCAAAGCCTTTCAGGATGGGGAGGTGCCTTGTGGAGACTTTCCACTTTATCCTCAGTCTCTCAGGTTGATCTATGTTTCCACCGCATCTGAAGCACCTGATTCAGTTTCCTGAGGCAGTTGGCCTTAGGAGACATACAGTGGGGAAATATGCTGACATGTGGAGAGATACAATTAGAAAAGTACTTAGCTGATCCTTGGAGGAAATACGAGACCTGGAATAGTGCAAGTTGTGTGACTATGTTTCAGAGTAGCCCATGTGTAGCATTTATGAAGTGGAAATCTCTAAGTTGACTCTAAAATAAATGTGTGGTTCCAGAGCTATAAGGGCATGTTTGGGAAAAGGCCACACCACCTAGTGTCCTTATTGTGTCCCTAATAAAGACTAAGACTTGTGTGTGGGGCTAGACTGTGACATACAAGTGGTTTGAGTTCCTCCCATAGACAGCTATGACCTGCTGTCCTTCGTGAATTTTGCAGTTCAGCTTGATAAACTTCTGCAGGTTTTCTATTACACGGGACAAAGCATCACTGTTGATTTTTACAGCTTGATAAATTTTATTTCTATTTTCTTGCAAAATCAGCATAAAAGGGAAAAATCACAAATCATTGCACAGAACTACAGAGAATTTTCAAACTTAATGAGAGCTTTGTACTTACCTCTGAAATTTTAAAAAGCATGTGTGTTGGACCATCCTATAGCTAATATTTTTTCTCTGGAAACATCATTGGTGAAAACAAACTGATGACTAGTTTGACCATTTGCTATGTGGAAAATCAAACTGTCATGAGCTATTGCCTGTGCTTTTCATCTGACAAGGGAAACGAATACATAGCAGTTGCTCCATCTGAGTGGGCTGAAGTGAAAGTTACTGAATACAGCCACTCTGTCTGGTGTCTTCGTCCAGTCATCCTGCAGAGATCATCCTGAAGTCAGAGCAGTAAGGTCTGCTCATGAAATCAAGTCAGCATGAGCTTTGTTTCTCAGAAGTCTCAAACCCATTTCAATTAGGAAAGACTTTATGCTACTAACAATCACATGGACCAGCCTGACATTTTATTGCCTGGGAAAGCATAGGTAAGGCTGATTTTAGCTAGCATTTCACTGGGTAAGGGGAAACCTTTTCACTACCTCATCCTGTGCTTACATAGAAATATATCAGCTATTCTTCCAGGGTGAACAGCTACAGCAAAAAGAATTTCCTCCATCCTCCTAGACTATAGACCCACTTTTGATGTGGATTTAAAGACAAATAAAAGAGGAAAAACATTTTCAAACTATAAATTAATGGATCAATTATTTCTAAATGAAATTGGAACAGTGTCTGTGGGTTTATTATCTTTTGCCATACAGGGCTGTCTTTGAAAGGGGAAAAAGCTTAGTAAAAAGTAATTTCAGAGCCTTGACTGCTTTTTGATTACAATTCAGGATTACTGTTTTAATCACTGCTTATCAAGTAATACCACAAACCTCAGAGCATGACCATCTTTCTCAGGGGAAGCCAGATTTAAAAGCCAATTTTCAGCAATCCCTCCTCTTTCTCCCAAACTCGTCTAACAAATATGGAGGAATAATAATCTGTGATATTACAAGAGACCTTAAGCAATGCCTGAAACTCTCTGTGTTCTGACATTTCTTCTGAGTTTTCCTTATTGTTGTAGAAGTATTATTGTTCAGTGGAAATACTGGCATATGTCTAAGCAAGCGCTTGTTTCAAGGCAGCCTCCATTTGAGGGCAAGATAGAGAGAGCATGCTCCCCCTTTCCCAGGCAGATGACAGATTTTACACATGCAAACTTGTCTAGCTATAAGTATGTGCATGTGTTCAGGGGAGGTCTGAAATGCGTACCTTGTATTTGTATGCAAATTACTGCTGCAAAATGGCTTCATGCACAAGCTAAAGCTCTTGCAAAGATGTGTATGAGCTAGCAGATACAGCCATGAGAGATAATGGATTTAAAAGATGGATTTTAACTTGAAGTTACTGATATTGCATGGTTTTTCCACAGCAGGAGCTGTGTGGCAGCCCTGCATCTGAAGCAGGGTGAGAGAAGAGGGAGCCCTTGGTTTCTGCAGTGCATGGGGGGACATGACTATGTGTTTGCAAGGGGAAAGACCCCTGTTATACAAATTTTAAAGTGTAGTGCTTGGTGAGGAGCTAAAGTGGCTAAGAACAACCCTGGACCTCTTCCTTGGGTTTGCTTTGGTGACTCTACCTCACAGTGGAGTGCCATGAGCCTCTATTGTGAGATAACTGGTCCATGTTAGTTCCTTCAGCTAAATATTGCTGGTCTTCTAAAAGTGAAGACAAAGCCTCCCTCCTCACTCTAAAGAGCTTGCATCTAATGAAAGTAATCACACTGATTCTGACCACAATTAACTTTTGCCTGAATTATTCAAATCATACTCAATAATTCTAGGGGTGGAAGAGAACTATTAGATCATTACATTTATTCTCTTTAAAAAGCAGGATATAACCTGATGGGAGGTGATGTATCTTTTATCAGCATGATACTGTGAGTGATCTTAGCCAAAAGGCTTAGAAGATGCCATTACCTGCTAAGGGGACCCCAGAGCTAGTTCTGTTCATGAGCTAATTTACTTGTGGTACATGAGCCTGTAGACAGTGTTTGAAGTGTAGGTATTACAGCTAAGGACGGGATGCTTACTCCAAAGTTAGTGTTCCTGTGGAAAGGTGTTTGTGCAGGACCACTGTAAACAAACAAATCACTACTCTTTTTTTTTTTTTTTAATTAAGGTTTAAATTGTTAAATTAAGAGAGTTTTGAATGAGGCATTAAGTAGTGTTAATGAACTGATAAGTGGCTGAAAGGGGAGCAGGTGAACTGGTGTATATCCAGCTTCCTGGAACAACAGAGAGCTCCTCACTACTGCTGCAAGTGTCTATATTTTACCTATAAGTGACTAGCATGCAAAGAACTGCATTAGACAGATTTACTCTGAAGTAAATCTCAATGAAGACCAAGTGTATAAGACAGACTTACAAAGATCAATCCCATCTCTTAACTTTCCGGTTAGAGCCCATCATTAACACGGTTAATGCTTACTAAGATGCTGCCTGGTGGAAACATGATACGAGGTTCATCCTCTGAGCAGCTTTTCTTTCTCTTCAAATTTGTGTTTGGAAGTTCTCTACCAGCTGGGTGGACAGAGAATGATAAATCCAGCAGACTGCTGCTGGAGCAGAACCTCATCTGTCTACATTGTGAATACCTTTCCGTCTCTCTGGAGTAGGCAAAAACCCTCAAAAAACCCAAATCAAAGTATTTTTTAGGTAGCCTGGCAAGGGAAATACAGCAGCACAGAAGACAGTCAATGGCAGATGACTTGTTGGCTTGGTGTTGCACAGTGCAGAATCACTGGATGAGCTGAATGCTTTAGCATGATAGGTGTCTTTGACCAACTAAAATTTGGATGCCTACTGACGTTGGCCGTTGGAAAGCTGGGTGTTGCAGTCTCACAATCCATAATGCAGTAGTGTTAATGATTCCTTCTGGGAATTCAGGATGCTGGTACTCTGGCCTGCTGAGGAGTTTGGAGTGACTGGGATGAATCCATAGCCTTCTGCATTGTCTAGAGCCTAGAGGAGAGGACAGTTTTAAGGGATATTGTGTAAGTGATACACATGCAGTCATGGCATGGTTCACCTTCTGTCTGCTGCAGTGCGTGTTGTCTATCTGTTATCTCTCTGTTATTAGAGCAGTTGGGCTGCTGATCAAGTGCTCATGCCTAGCTGTTCAAAATGGTGGTAACTGTACTTGACTCCCTGATTTGCTCTTCATAAAGACGGCCATAAAGAAGGTGGGGAACTGGCACCTTCAGATGGGCCATGTTGTTGATTGTATAATTGGCAGAATGATTCTGGTTTCTTACACTCACGTAGGGCTAAAAACAGTTGTACCTGTGTAAGTCATGATTTAACTTGTATCAAAATTTTTCCTTAATTGGTTTCTTTGCTGATTGCCTTAGTTTCAGACATGGATGAAAGATGTTTGTACTGATTTGATTAAGTCTGGCAACTGCCTGTCTCACTGGAAGGGATGGTCACAGATCCTCCCTGTCTGAGAGATACCATAATGTCATTACAGAGAGCTTTCTCATTTTTTCTGAAGGACATTAAGTTGTGTGATGTAGGGTTTGGTTTTCAACAGCAGGTTGAAGGCATGACAAGCAAGACTAGGGATGCTTGTGAATGGAACTAGGGGAGAATGCTCTCCCTGCATGTGATCTCAAAATCTAATTGTTCCATGAGTCAGAGTATAAACAATTTTTTAAAACCCCACAAAATATACTTTCAAAAGGGAGTGAAACCTTTTACCTGTGAGTCCTAGGTCACAACACAGTCCTAACAGGCTGGCTGAGAGTTACAGTCTGGAATTTCTGAGCTTGTCTGTGTGGTAGCCTGCTGTGATGTCTCGGATATGGGGAGCTTAGCATTTCTGTCCCTGCGTGTTTCTGCTTGCAAAATTAACATCATCTTCATCTGCTTGTTCTGCCAGCCTAAATTAATGTGCCAGTCTGTGCTACACAAAAAAAAAAAAAAAAAAGAAAAAAAAAAGAAAAAACCCTCCACCCTGCTAACAAAATACATCAATGTAAGCAGCCCCTACACATGAATGAACCTCAATAAGAAAACTACAGTGCATGGGTGGCAGAGGAGGCGAAAACCAAGAAGTTGATAAAGAAATATATTTAACTTTCAGGCTTCTAAGATGTTGGCTTAAAAACAACAGGGAGAGAAAATAAACCTAGTCATTTTTTAAAATTGTGAAAAATACACTGACAGTGGCCTCCAAGCTTAAGTAGTTTTTGGGTTTTTTTTTTGCCTACAGAAGTAGATAGAGGGCCTGGGAGCCATTTTCAGTTATTGTTCTGGAGCTCTAGTCATGCCCCTCAAATATGGATTGATCTTAATCTGTCTCAAAACACGATTCCTGAACCTCTTACTACTTGTAGTGTTCTGCTAAGGTATTGAGTAGATTGGGTGAAACTCATTCATTTAAGATAGCTGCAGGAAATGGTCATGCACATGTAGTCGTCTAAAATGCCAAAGAAAAACTGCTTGGAAATTCAGACGGTCTGCTAGTAATTATTAACTCTTAAGAGGACAAGCTGAGTGGTGGCTTATTTTCAGTTAGAAAAGCTTGAATACAACAACTTCTTCCATGGTTATCTGTCCCAGAAGAATCCTGAGGGATCCAGGCTCTAGGTCCAAACCCCTCTTGGCTAACAGAGAGATTGGATGAGTCAGGGTAGAGGAATTGCCTCTGGAGAGACAGCAGAGTCGATGTGTACACAAATTAAGACAGTCAAGAGACAGTCTTGATACGGACCTGGAGTCTCCTAAAAACAATGCAGGGCCTTAGGACAGAAGTGATTCAGGTGGCAGATTAACTCAAAATGCTGGGACATAAGCTATATTTTAGCATATGGTTCATGGGGACAGAACATGTTCACTGTGTTGGGAAAAAACATGGAGGTATATTGCGTTAATACCAATTCTGGCACAAGCAACCCTAAAAAGATGGGATAATCTTGCTGAAGAGTATTTTGTATTCAACATGAACACAGCATTTTATGAAACAGGAGCACTGGCTGCTTGACTTGAAAGGGGTTCATTAACAAGTTCGCGTTTCATCAGAAGGGTGAAAAAAAAAATCCCAATAACTTTGGTTACACCAATTCTGGAAGTTTAAATATGCCATAAGACACAGTCCTGTCAGGAAAGTGGGCCCAGGAAGGCTTATGTCTTCATTCATGTCTGTCTCTGCAAGTACTGATGCACATACGCATTTTCCTGTAGTATCTGAACACTTCTCTAGCCTTTCACACGTCCCTCAGAGGTCAGACATTCATGTTTTCCTGTAATGCAGGTGATATACTGAGGCAGAAAGTCCAAGAGCCAAATACATAAAACCATTAACTTGTCTCAAGATCCTAGTCTGTCTGTTGGTTGATTTTGCAAGTGACGAATTCCCAATTGCAGGTGCCATTTGCATCTTCAAAGATCTTAATACTGCTTTGCCTACTCCTGGGTCATTTGCCCAGATCATAGCATTAGTTTATTGCCTGTGGGAGGCTCAAATGTGAGACTGGAAATGCCAACCTTATTATAGATGTCCAGGGATAAGGTAGTGCCATGTGGATGTGGCAAGGGAGGGCGGAAAGGTACGTCAGGGAACTCATTCACATCTTCCTCCCATTTCTTGGTGAAGAATCATGTCCATAATATGCTAAGTTTTGAGGGCTGCCTTGCTCTGTACAGGCAGTGGCTTTCTGGACTTCCCTCACTTGTAGTCATCCTTTGCAGTATCAGAGCATTAGAATAAGGGGTTTTGCCATGTCTATCTACTGTATTGCTCACCAACACCACATTTGATTTATTGTGCCGTATAGGATTTTCCCCATGCATCTGTAGAAAACATGGAATAAATGACATAGACTGAGTGAAATCATATCTCCCAAGCCTCCTCTGAAAACTTAATTAGACCCACAAGGTCTTGTTTGGAGGTAGAAAAACAGCAGGATGTGAAGTGCTGAAGACCAGTAAATAAATTTTTGGTGGTTCTTGCTATTTCACTGTGCTAGTAGTGATGTGAAAAAAATCCAAATCTATTCTTTCTGCCTGACCATTTTATTATTAGCAGCTTCTCAGTGTTTTATCCATGACTTCGTGTTGAAGGAAACTGCACTGGGGAAAAGAGACTTTTTAAAGGTTGGACTTAGGCTCATAAATACACAGGGAGCTTCTCTGCTGAGCCTGAAATTCGTTGCTCCTATTTTCCATCCAGTATATCTCATCAGACAGACTGAACTAAAGACTTGTGGATGTGGCCTGGAACATAATGCAACTATATGCAAGCTGTCTGGTTACAGTGGTGGTTGCAGGGGCTATAGGGGGACTGTGTAAGTATAAGGACAGAATCTAGTGACCTCTTAGTAAAGCATAGCATGCATAACCAATTGGCTGGAAAACGTAGGGCCATCCTTAATCATTATCACAGTGTTCGGTAACTTATTTGTTCCAGTAAATTGTATTTTATCCATCCAGTGCTCTTTTGAAGTAAGAGCTCGTAGGTGAAGAACTGAGGTAAAGGGAGCTGGTCAAGGTCACCTGGGATGTTTATGTTGAAGCAGGGATCTGAACTGTTTTTCCATTGGGCTGGCAATAATGGATGGGTCTGAATGAGAAGTATGTGCTCTTGCCAGATCCAGGCAGCAAGCAGAATACAGGAACAGCATGTGTATAATGAATAAGAGTTGCTTGAGCTCTTGACAGCCACAGAAAGGCTAAAAATTATATCCTGTGCCTGCCCTTCCTGTTTCTTCAGTGGTGGCAAAGTCTGGAAATTAATGGTACCTGAAGCTAACTCAGTGGTTACAACTACCTAACAAGTGGTACTTGTAGTCTTCACCTCTTCTGTGAAACATGTGATACACATTAGCCTTAAAAAACAGTGAAAAAGGGGAAATGCCAATGCAGCAGTGCTCCACAGCAGTGTCTGTGCCTCATGGCCATGGCCATGCAGCGCTGGCTAAAGTCACTTGTGGGGGAAGGGAGGATCTTCAGAAGGACATAGGTTGGCACAGGAGGGATTACAGATGGAGATAGGTCTCCCAGGCACTTTGCATCTGGGCTTAAAGCCCTCTGGCTAATTACCTTTAATCTGCCAGTATGAAGCAGAGGAGCATGTAGGAGGAAGGGGCCCAACTTCTGTTCCTGTGTAGGAGCAGCCAGGTGGATTTAGAAGATATCAAACTCTTTCCTTCAGGGTCCTGTTGATCCACTTGCTTAATCCTGCCCTCATATAGGTAGATGTTAATGGAAGGACACTGTGGCTTGGCCTTTTGGGAGACTCTTTATTAAATAAGATGGTTAGATTCAGTCTAAATAATTGCTGAGTAGTATTCTGCTTAATGAAACGGAAGAAGAGAAAACTTCATAGCTTCTGGTTTATGTGTAAAAATTTATCCTCACATTTCTCTTTAGGGCCTTTCCTTTTAATGGTGTAAGTTACAAGTGGAGAACATGCAGTTCTTGCTGTTGCCCCATGGAAATGAGTAATGTATTAGGGCAAAGACCAAACTCGGTTTCCACAAGGCTACTCTTTCCTGCCCATTCATCTATCTGATGTGTGAAACGAACTCAAAATATACTGGCAAGAAAAAAAAAGACCCTTTAGTATTCAGAGCTTCAAAGATATTTAACAACATTGTCTTCACTTAGGAACCAAATTATTTCCTCAAGAATGGTACAGAGAACGCTTTGCTTTCAATGTACAGCGTGGTCTGTCAGACATATTGCAGTGTTCAGTGTCCTGTGGCAGGATCGCTGAATTTATACCAATAAAGGCTCTGAATACCTTCTTGCAACTCTGCCTTGTCAGTCAGTGTGTTGGAGATTTAGATCAGGAGATACACTTTCAGGTGCTTTTTCCCAGCATTGTTACTGTTCCTGGAGGATGTTCTACAGGAGAGAAGATTAAGAGCTAGGAGCCCTATGGTCTAAGCAGTAGATGTCCTTCAGACTATGTTTGTAAGCTTCATTGAGTAAATTAGTTAATGCATGCCTGTTTCCACTTTTTAAATTGGATAATCCCCCCGCTCTCGTAACCTTTTCTGCAGCCTGAATAGGTTGCAAATTCTCAATTCCACAAATGGGAATTATGGGGCTTTAATGTCTTCGAGTGAGGCCAAGACTTACCAGGGCTGATCTGTAATAGCTACAGCTGCGTCATGTACAAATATGAGGACAAAACTTCATGTTTTACCAGGATTGAAAAAGTTGTGGAGGGTCCCCTGAAGTTCTGTTCTTCATTTGGACAGGGTAGAACATCTGATTATCTAGTTTCTAATTTCATCTATTTAATCTTTGGCCTTTTGCCAATATTGCTAATGATAGCAGGACTGAATTTACCAACTCATTCCCACTTTGCCAGCAGACTAATGACAACTAGGCTATTCTCAAAGGTCCGTTCCTTGGTTGTTCTTTTTGACGGGTTCTGGTTTGCTTTGGCTCAGGTCTTATGGAGGGCAAGAGCTTTTCACCATGTTCTACCGTTCCCACTAGTAGATTCTCCATTATACAGTTTAAGTTACCTGGCCTCAACATTTCATGTTGTGTGTGGTTCATGCTTTCATCTGTACTGCAGAGCGGTAAGCAAACATCTCTGTCTAGTAGTTCATCAAATGAGGGTGACATGCTGTTCTATGACTGGGTTTGGAGTTGGAGTGGCAGTTCAGGAACAAGCTAGAGCTTGGATGTGAAATGAGAAGAAAGCCCTAAATCTTCACAGGAATGTGTGCTGCTTCTGTTATGCTGTTGAACTGATCTGGATAATGCTGGATACTGTTTCTTTAATGCCACTGGCTTCACTTATTCCTGGAGATGTGAGGTATTTATTAATTCCAATTTATTAAAGAAAAATAATACCCAAAGGCTACTTTCATCAAGACCTTTAGAAGCAGAAAATAGGTCTAGTAAGTTAGTCTCTTAAAAGAAAAAAAAGGGAATCACGCCAAATCTAATTAAATGTAGGGTTTTTGTTTTGTTGTGGGTTGTTTTGTTTGTTTATTTTTGTTTTTATTTGGTCCCTCCTTAAATTCTGGAGCAATTTTGTTAATGGTGAAATAGCTGGCATGTGCCTGTGCTGCCTCTCATCTGATTGAGTGAGGTGTGCTGCATGAGCATATGCAAAGAGAATATGCACAATCCACTGGGGACACAGAGGTTTCCACAGCAATTTTGTAGAAATCCATAACAAATGTATTGTTAGGTTGGTTTATTCCTTCTCTTTCCTGCTGTGTAAAGTATTTGATATTCAAATTAAAATGGTGCTTGTTTAGGACAATTCAGTTATAGAATAAGCCTGGTAATTGGTGCCCGTGGGACTGTTTACAGTCTGCTTGGTGTAATCCACTTATGGAAAATTAATGAAAGGCGATTTCCTCCTCCACTGTAGCTGTTCTAATATGTACACTATGTTGTTTTCTCTTCCAGCTGAAGTTTCAGATGGTTATTTGGGGACAAATGCTCCAGCAAGCGAACATGCTCCCTGGAGAGCTCCTTACGGTTATGGGTGGCTTTGGCAATGCAGAGGTTGCACGTGAGCCTTGCAGCGCTGTGGCTCAGAAATGCCCTCTGAACTACAAGTCATTTCTGCTCCTGGGGAGGACCAGGAGAAGTAGCTTGTACCAATTTATATCCCCCCACGGCACTTCCCAGTGGCAGCTGAGCTCACCTGGGGGTTTGTCCACCTGACAGATGCCAGCTGTCCGGCTCTTCCCTCTAGAGCACAGCACCAATCTGCACCTGAACATTCAGATCAAGTGTTTCCTTCCTGTCCCAGCTCTGGGGAGCCACCTTAGGGAGGGCAGACTGCCTTTTCTCGATAAGACTCGACGTGGGCTGAGTTTCAATCTTGTTTGAGCTAGCTGCAATTTGTTTTTCAGCTTCCTCAACTAGCTGCGCAAGACCCTTTGGTAATATTGAGGAGAAGGTAGAGGGGAAAGGAAAGGGGTTATTATGCACCTCTACAGTCTGTGACATACTCAGTATTGCAGCATTTTGTGTGAGGGGATGCCAGTACGACTTCTTATGTACTCATAAAGACATTACGTATCCTGCAGGCTGGTGAAGGGAGGCAACCTCCCAAATGCCTGAGTCAAGCCTGAGCTATGGCACTGCTGTCACTGTACACAGATTTCCTATTTCCCATTTTGTCAGATGACAGGTGAAAAGAAAAATAAAAGCCAGTATTGCTTCTTTCCTCAGGAATATTTTCTAGTTGTTTCATAGGGAGCTGACTGTTAAGTGCAGGCTGTATGTGAAAAACAAAGCTTTTCAGTAAGTAACTGTTCCATTTTACAAACAGCGCTAATGCACAGTTTTGGGCTGTGGAAGCCCTGAGTCAATATGGCCAAAGCAAAGAGCTGGAACTGTAGTTCCAGAGCAAATAGCAGCAGCAGAATTGGGAATACTGAGAGTAGAATTAGCATTGTTTTGTTATTCACAGCAGCTGCAGAAAAATTCGCGGAGGAAATATCAAATGCAGAGAGCTGGAGGTCAAAGAGGATAACAAAATCAAGATGATCCTAGAGAAATTACCAAGCTGCATTGCCTGAAAGTAAGGGAAATTAAATCATTGCCTCTTACCTCAGTAATAAAGCATCGAGGGTAACACATAGGAAATATGCTCAGTTTGACCTAGGCTTATTACCTAGATACCATCTCTTCCCTGTCTTACCCCAAATTCCCTTCCCTCCTTCAGGCAATGGACAGACTATATTTTCTTTATCACTTCTAAGAAATGCCTTTCCTCTTTCTGTGCTCAGTCAGGCTTCCTATCTAGACTGTCACTCCTTTGAATCAAAAATACTGCACCCTTCTCTCTGTGTCCTTAAAATCTGCAAAATTCTCCCTGACCCAGACACAATTACAAATGCTGAAGTCATCTTCCTGATTCTCACTTTGCCTGTTGGAAATCCAAATCACATCACCTTTGGAAATCCAAATATTTTTGCCATACCATTTTTGCTGCTTTGTTCCTTATGTGCAGAGCACATCTCTGGACTGAGGCACCTGCTCTTTCAGTTTGTCTCAAGATCTGTGTCTTCATGATTCTGCTAAGAAGTGACTTAATTAAGGTTAGGTTGACCACAAGAGGTAGGGGGAAGATTGTCCTTTTTTTGGTCCCACTTCATCATCTCCCAAATTCATTAGTATCCATGAATAAAAAGCAGGGGGCAAACTCTCACTAGATACCGCTGTTGAAAACATGACAAAATACATTATTGTACATGCATCTTTCTCTGTATGGTCTGCTGATGTGGTAACACTTGTTTGAGGAATGTGTTGTTTGCCAGATAGGGTCACTGTCAGTGTGGCCTCAGCTGCTGTACTTTTTGTAAGTTCAGAGCCCAAGGTACAGGCAGCAAATGCTTTGCTCAGCTGTTGTTTTACCCAGCTCAGCAACATCTCACACCTGTTCTACAAACCATGCAATAAACCTCACCTGCACAGTGCTGTGTCTTGGCTATTAAAATTTTGATGTATTACACACAAGGTCCAACTCATAACGGCCTGTGTTCCACAGCTCATTTGGTATTGTTCTGAGGAGCATCTGTCTTAGCTACTGGCAGCGCGATCTTGAAAACAAGCTTCATTTTGCATCTCTGTCCTTTGGAAGATGGGGAAGATTTGCAACTTGCAAATAATGATGATAGGTGAACTTGTGTCCTAGGGAATGGGATGGAGGCAATGAGCTTGAGAGATGCACAGCTCTGGGGTCCTTTGGGCATTCTCACTGGCATTGTCAAATAGAGATGGATCAGATTCACTCTGCCTCACCACTCAGCTGTGTTCCTGTGCAAGAGCTGAACTTCTCCATAACGCAGCGTATTCCAAACACTGGGCCATCTACAAGATGCCCTCAGAGACAGGCTGGAGGAGAGACAAGGAAACTTTTGAAGGCTTTTATTCAGGTTGTCAGCACTTGAAGGGAGTTACGAGGAAAAGGTGGATGCTTCAGGAAAAATTACGTTTCTTCAGCAGTCACTTGAATGTCATTGAGAGGGACTGTCTGTTGTCACCAGGTGATTGACACTTCCTGCTCTGCGTTGCAGGAGACTATTTGTTCATATTAACATATGTCTTATCCTTTTGTCACTTTTGGAGTCCCTGTGGACTTTAATGTTTGCTTTAGGCTTGGTGAACTTTATTATAGTTTCATTTGAAGAAAATTATGGAAGGGGCTTGCTTGAGAACTGTCATGTTTCCTCAGGATCCTATGTTTAATGACCAAGACCTCCAGTTGTCTTTTAACAAGCTCATCTTGGTTTTTTTAATGTATTAAATTGTCTTTGTGGATACTAGCTGTAAATGGTAAATATTCATTAACTGTGAGAGATGTGTTGCACTTGCCATGTAGCAACCCAGTTGTGGAAGGCAGAGTGCAGTCTGTGGACCACTGCATGACCTGGGCAATGTTTTATAAATGGGGAATTGTTTAAACAGGGTGTGAAGTTCAGTTCTATCCTTGGTGAAGTTGGTGGAAGCCTACCATTGAATGTGGTGGGAGATGGGCAGTAACTTGCTACATGTTGGGTCTTACGATATGAATGCAAGGGCAGGAGCACAGAATGGTTTTGTTAAAATGGACTTGGTTAGCTCTGATTCTGGGAAGCACTCAGATGAGTAGTTGTGGTGAAACAGTATTTTGCTGGAGCTCTCCTAAAATTAAGTGGAATCAGTATATGAGGAAGCTGAGGATATTTGGTTCTGTGCCACAGTTCTTCTAATTGAAAGGAAGCAAAAATCTCCTCATAGTTAGTAGCACATTTCTGTTCCCCGAATGTTATCTGCAAGTTATTGGGAATAAAGAGAGCAAAAAACCAAGAGTACCTGAAAATCACTCCACTGTCTGTAAAACTTATGACAGATACTTTTCATTTAATTCATTCAGAAAATCACTATGTCTTACAGAATCATTTGACTGTGGTTGGCAGTGACATAATAAATATACATGAAAACAGAATGGGATTAATAATTTTTGACAGGTAATATAATGCAGCTGTTGCTGAATGATATTAACAAAAGAAGGCATGTTAAGTCCCAATGTCAGAGTAAGGCTAGGTGGTTATAATGTCTGAATAAATTTCATGCTGTGACTGAAGACTCTCGATGGCAGACGGAGATCGACAATATAAAGTTCTATTAAAAAGTCCTTTGCTTTGCTAATTCTTGACTCTCTTTACCAGTCAGTAATCTGCTCATTGATCTTGGCTGACTGAAATAGCATTTCCCCATTCTGTCTGCCTGAGCCAATAGATTTCATTTGCAATATACTGAGTTGTGAAGAAGTGGGAAACTTCACCCTACTGAGATCAACATCCCACAGGTGTCTGTCATCGACTGGGCATCATCTCTCTTCTAGCTTTCTTCTTTCCCAACTGAGACTGGGACCTTTGAATTTCTTTCTTCAAGGTTTACAAAATGATTGTAAATGCATATGAAAGACAAAATGCACTTTGTAAAGGTCATCAGATTGGGTTTATTGCAGTTCTCCTCTCCCAGTTTTAATTCCTCTCTTCTGACACCTTTTTTGTGCTACCTCCACAGTCCACTTCCTTCTCAGGTCTCCCTTGTCTAGGAATTCTTGCCCCCAAGTAATGCAAAGCAACCAACACCACTTAGACAACCTATGGATTCCACCTGAAAAAGGGTATACTGTTTCTTGCACAAGACAGAGGGGCTGAGATAATCTCATGTTTTTGCTATTCATAGGATGATGAGCTCAGAAAATACTTGTATATGGCTTCCATGGGGCCTCTTTCGAGGCTTGGCTGTTTGCTCCTATATCCTATTGTGATATTTTAAGTATTAGCAATGAGTTGATCCTTGAAGATGCTGAATAAGCCAACATCATTTCAGCAAAGCATTTCAGCAAGCATTACCTTAGAGTATGGCAATAGTTCCCATGGGGACTGTACTTTTAACCATGTGCTTACTTGCCGTTGGCTAAAGTGCTGTGTTTGTTGGCTGGATAGGCCTGGCAGAATTCACCCCTTGCTCTTATTCATACCAGACACTTCACCCTTGTCACACTTGGATTAAGTTTGCATGTAGATTTAGCAAATGCTGTTAAGCAGTAGATTTTGTGGACGGCAGACTTCATTTGGGGTATCTTTTACTTACCTACCTGCAACAAAGATTCCTTATATGCCAGTGAACTAGATGATGTAATTTTAAAGGGAAATTAAGGAAGAATTGCAGTTTAGTAGGGATATAGATGTACAGAGACTAGGCCTCACACCTGGGAAAAACAACACAAACCACTTCAATCACTAAAGGGAAAATAGGGATTAAGACCATATGGGCTCAGCATTTCTCCTTTACAGCAATGTAAATCTGGAGGCACCAATGGTGATGAATTTGATACTGTGACTTCAATGTATGTTAAGCCCTGTCCAGGTAGATGTTAAATAGAAATAGGCATATCTTACAGATGATGGAGATTGCTGAAGCTCCAAGGTCTACTTCTTCTGCTAGTGTAGAGATCAGGACTTTTTATATAAATTCTTATCCGAGCTTTGCAAAGGATTGCAGTGCAAGAGCTGTTCTGCAGAGGAAGAGGAAGCCAGAAAAAGTTTTGCCTTCTCAAAGTCCTGTGATAAAACATCTTAAACACTAATTTGAGACTTCATAGTGAATTAAACACCTTGACTAAGCACTGAAAGACTAAGACACAAGGAAATAGCTCCATTTTTGCTGCATAGTTAGCTGCTCTGCTGCTTTGTCCCTCAGCAAGGTTTAGACACATTCCCTGTAGCAGAGAAAGCTGTGTCTCAAGTTGTGCAGTGCTCAGCACAGGTTTCTGCTTCCCTCTCATCAGAAGCAGATCATGTGAGATATTTTGTTTGAGGAGTTTCTCAAGGAAAAATCTCCTCCCTGAGTTTCTCCAAGCACTCATACTCCAGCCTGCAGACTCCCTAGGTGAGTGTCTGGTAGTGAAAGGACTGTAAAGGGAAATCAATTTTCAGCCATTTTGCAGCCCTTTAGGACATACGGAGGTGGATGACCATATGACATGATCATTGTCCTTGCTTGAACATGGAATCTCATCTTTAAAAGGAAAAGATACTACTTTAATAGCATATTTGTAGTTTTCCTTAGACAGAATCCCGCCAGACAAATTTAAGCCTCACCAGTTGTTCAGAAGAACTGAGTAACTTGTAGAACAAATTGTTGTGCTGTTGTGCTGCCATGCATTTCAGTACATATTGGCATTTACTCTGTTAGCTGTTAATAATGAAATCACTTATTTTCCCTAGCAAAAGCTTTTTTGTCTGGAGGCTTCATGCCTCAGCCAGCATCTGCTTCCCCCTGCAAGACAACAGTATTGTTAAGTGAGAAAATGGACATTATGTACGGAGACAAGAGGAAAATGCACTCACACAAAGCGGCCCCAAACCTGGTGTGAGTTAATGTGATTTACCAGTGTTTTAGTACCTCTGTTATGGGAGGCCTGGAGGACCAGTGGGCATTCTTCTGTAGAAGGTCCTGTCTACACCCAGCAGAAAGACAGGATCTCAATGAAGAACCTCTTGTCTAAAACTGCCATCATATGAGTGTTTTTGTGTTAGTTATGGTTGTCTTCTAAAGGCTGAGAATTGCTGTAAGCGATGAAGTGACTGGGACTTAGAAAAGGATCTGGTTCGATACTTTTTATAACAGCAAGGAATGGTTAACGCAGGGAGAGGCTGGAATTAACTGAATTGTTCATCCATAGCTCATCTACTGTTCTGTCATGAAACCATCAGGGCTGCCATTTTATTACTCAGCCAGGACCTGGAAGAGTATTTTAGTGAGGCAAGGTAGATAAAATGTCAAGGAAAATAATAGGTAGCCCTGGAATTATACAACTCTTATTATAGCTTGTTTCAAAGATTATTTTAATTTAATTGATCAATTAGATAAAATTATATGCTAGCGTGCTTCTGGCTCGGGCCCAGATGGGTGCTACCAGCATTTGTACTGTCCATCATATCAGCCACAGATGTCTTTAAAATGATTTACACTATGGAAAAAAATTTTTAATTAGAGCATTACTTGTTACCTTTACAGGATTATTTAAACTAGCACTTGGAGCAGTGGCTTGATAATGTCCCTGTAAGAAATAGTCTGCAAAGCATGCAACGAATAGATCTTGAGATAGACACATTTTGACTAGCTTTACAGCTTCACATATCAACTTTTACATTGATTAGAAATAAAACCATGTCAGGAGACTAACCTCCATACCCAGGTTTAATTCCTATCAGTTAGAAACTGTTTTTTTTCCTAATATGTTAGTTGTTGTTTTTCCCCTCTTCTTGTCATATTCATCTTTATTTTTTCAACAGATTATCAGCAATTTGAGCATAATTTGGTCGTGCTAGGCTTTGAATAACATAGTATTTAAAAATAAAGAGACTTTTTGTTCACATTTCTTTCTAATCTGGCCAGAATCTCAGCTTATTTTAATAAGTTAGTAGCCTCTTCTTTTCACTGCCTTCCACTGCTGAATGATCTTGCTAGTCTGGACTACTAAATATGGAACATTTTCTGATAGTGCTTTTGTACAGAAATTACATCTTTCAGTGTGATGTCAAAAGTTTTTCTGAATAAAGCTTCAGCAGTCCTGTGTATTGGGGAAATGTCATCACCATAAAAACTAGTTATATTCAATTAAACGAAATGTTTTCAGAAAGTATCTGATTTTGTCTAGCAATATTTTGTCTTCTATTCAGAGGAAACAGCCTGAAGCCTCTTTTTACCCAGCTTTTACTGTCACCTTCTTTGGCTTTTGTGTCTAATAAATGCCAGGGTTTTGCAAATGTACAGTTGACAAGAATGGAAAAGGCTTTGTTCAACTTCCCCCACAAGAAAGGAAAAAACTCATTTGTCTGTCTAATCCTAGTTTTGACACTTGTGCTGAAGCGGAGAAGTAAGGCACTTGCCTTAAGTAGCACAAAATGTGTGATAAACACGGATTTCTGTGCTCTGTTTGACTGATGTCAGCCAAAGCCTAGCCAGACTTTGCTTTCTGAGAGAGCAGTCGTAAGAGGAGGTTGTGTGCTGAGCACTGGATGGCTGAAATACTTCTGGAAGCCCAAAATCTTCCCTGGCCTTTATGTGCTGCATCGGCATGTTCCCAGGAATACAGAAGATTAATGTTTTCTGGTAACTATTTGGAAGCATTCAGTTGAGTAACAGGGTAGATACTCAGGAACTCAGAAACTGCTTCTGCTTCTAGTTTATACTACAATGAGATGAGTTACTAGCCAGACACTCAGGACAAATGGTGTGCTGTGGTTTGATTCCCCCGCACCGTGCACTTCAAGTGGTTGTTTACACCTGTGCAGAGCGGATGCAAAGCAGTGTAGAGGGATTCTGCCACTTGCATTTGTTTTATATACGTTGCTATGAACAGGGTGAAGAGAGAATTGCCAAAGCAGAGCAAGGCGAGTGCCTGCTGTTTCCCGTCTTACGCACGTTGTGTGCTGCAAGTTGTTCTGTAATATGCAACCATGGACTTTCTTGGTTTGTAACACTCAGGAAACCTATGCAAAACCCACCCTCCATCACAGGACAGTAAAAACTCCATTCTAGGGCACCAGGGTCCCAAATTCCTGAGCCTATCCTTTCTGATTTTGAGCATTTTTGGATTCAGCTTGCAGAGGGTAAAGGACTGCAAAAGACAGATGTGGGCTAATCAAGCAGTGAGCTGACAGTCTTGTCCTTTCAGCAGGAGACTGAAAGATGAAATGTATGTATACTACTAGTTTCTTTAGGGCAAAAATGTAGATTTGTTCGCAGCCTGTGGAGTTTTCATTATTCTTCAGGGATAACGAGATGGGTTGAGGGCAAGAACCTGATGATGAAGTTGTTGTTTCTAGCAGAGGGGTGTTGTTCTACATTTGCTGTGTGGTATTGTAATATAAGGTATGCATTTGCAAATAGGAAACTGAAATGGGGAGAAAACTAAATGAGAGGTCTATGTTTGTTCTGCAAGTCCATAAGAGGTGCAGGAATCAGTGTTATTTTTTATGAATCGTGCGCTTTAACCAGCTCTCACTGTTTTAACGCTAATAAATAGCCAGGCTGTGACCAGGTCCTGCAGAACAGCCTGCAATAAGGCCTGTTGCACTCTTTTTGTTGGTGCGTTACAGCTCCACCTCTCAGTCTCATGCTCTGCCCAAGCAGGAATATAACCTGGAAAGTGCAGAAGTTAACTCTGCGTGAGCTAAGAGCTGCAGGATCAAACAGTGGAGTGGTGAGGCAGGAGCTGCATCTGAGTCACATTTACTTCCTCAGGCACCTCAGTTAGTGCCAATCCTATACAGGGCACTGAGAAAAGGCTCAGTCCAGGTCACGATTAACCATGAGGTAAGTGTCCTTTTTCATTAAATTTGATGCTTATTGAAGACTACACGCAAAGCATGAAATACAGTGAGGCCCTGGGAAAAGAAAACACACAAAAACCCCTGTTTTGGTTTAACCCAGCAGGCAGCTAAGCACCAGACAGCCATTCACTCACTCCCCTGCAGTGGGATGGGGGAGATAATTGGAAAAAAAGGTAAAATTCATGGGTTGAGATAAAGACAATTTAATAGGACAGAAAAGGAAGGGAAAATAATGATGACGATAAAAGGATATAAAAAACAAGTGATGCACAATGCAGTTGCTCACCACCTGCTGACTGATGCCCAGCCATCCCTGAGCAGTGATCGCCACCCCCTGGGCAACTCCCCCCAGTTTTATCATTCCGCACGACATCATGTGGTATGGAATATCCCTTTGGCCAATGTGGGTAAGCTGTCCCGGCTGTGTCCCCTCACAGATTCTTGTGCAACCCCAGGCTCGTTGCTGACAGGGCATTATGAGAAGCTGAAAAGTCCTTAACTTACTGTGAGCATTGCTCAGCAACAACTAAAACATCAGTGTGCTATCAACATTATTCTCATCCTAAATCCAAAACACAGCACTATGCCAGCTACTGAGATGAAAATTAACTCTATCCCAGCTGAAACCAGAACAAACCTTCATGTCCATCTCTAAAATGATGAGAGTAGTGTATCTGATTTATGAAAAATGTATAAATGTGACTTTGGAACAGCTTGTGCTTTCACGGTAAATAAAAGGAGAAGACAGAAGAGGGAACTTGAATGTCTGTGAACATACTCATGTATACAAATGACTGTCATGAATCTTTTTGCATGATTGCTTTGCTTTGTGGCATCTCTTTGGGGAGTTCTGCAGGGGAAAAAGCCCTACTGTTTGGGAAACTAGAAAAAGAATTGCAAAAGAAAATGGATTTGCGGATATAACTGTGCAATTCATGTAGAACATATTTGGTCTGCTAATCAGAACAGAAGGGAGAAGCCTAGACAGTGCTATTGGCTTAAGGGATTTGAATTAAAAGACCAAACATCCTGGGTGAGACTGCTGCAGCCCTCAGGAGGCAGGCCTAGCTCTGGTGGGAGTTGGAGGCAGAGCCCTGCAAATCCTGCTAGTCTCATGACTGTGGAAAAGAAATGCTTTATCCTTGCAAGA
This sequence comes from Phaethon lepturus, assembly GCF_000687285.1. Lineage (NCBI taxonomy): Eukaryota > Metazoa > Chordata > Aves > Phaethontiformes > Phaethontidae > Phaethon > Phaethon lepturus. The sequence continues at coordinate 16,677 of NW_010551275.1, read as the reverse complement.
TGGGCTGGGGAGAAAACAAATTCCTCAGCTGGCATAAATCTGCCTTGACATCGATGCTCATTCATATTACTGGCAGATTTGGTCTACAGCATCCTGGGTTTAAAGTCACTCCTGATTGTGGTCTAGCTCCATCAGCCTCGAGCTCAGGATAGGATGCAGAGCTACGGGGATTAGTGCTGTCAGGGCCAGACCCAATCCTGTACCCAAGCTAATGCTCCTCTGTGACTGTGCAACAGGTCTGCCTTGCTGATTTCCTCAAAGCATTGTTCCCCTTTGTCTCTTCAGGTTGGATGGTGGATGATTCTTAGTTATTCTTTTGAGGTGTAAAGGAGGAGCAAGTGAATGAGATTATTCAGAAAGAGATGGCAGAGTGCGGAAATGACTGGAAAGACAATAGAAAAGGAACAGCTAAACTGTCTCTGCCCTTGTAATGTGGTTGATGGTGTTGTGTTTTTCCCAGAAAGCTCCATCCTCTGCAGGGGGGGGAAGTCTTGCTCACCAGACCCAAGCTAAGGGAGTGCAACTGGCAACTCTGTGGCTTGTTCCTGCCTCTCTGACTGTGTGGTTCTGATGGTGGTCTGGGGTGTACATCCCACTATCGCTCACAAGTAATCTTGCTGGAGCCCAGGGCATACCTAAGAGGTATTTCTGCAGTTAACAGCTTGCAGAGGAATTCCTGTTAATTAGCTAGGCTTTTGCACCATGCTTGTGGAATAGTTAATATATAAATAATATTAAAAGGTATAAATAATATTAATAGTTGAGTGACTATTAAAGCTGCAATAAAGTATCTACAAAAAGGGGGTTTGGATAGTAAGGAGGGATTTACTTTCATGATATTGAGGACTTTTTGCAAACCAGGATGAATGTGATTTTGTTTTCTGAGCAAGGGTATGGACATATGATAGAACAGCTCAGAGCAACACTTATGATGGTGCCCTCGTGCCTGTCCTGAAATGACTGTAAATGATGCCAGCAAGTTCAATCAAGCTGATCTCTCCTGCTCTTCCTAACATCAGCCACCTGGCTCCGTAGCCTTTGTGTTGCGCATGACCAGCCAGCTGGCCATCTGCACATCTCAGCTTTCAGACCCCTAAGCCTCCCGTTGGGCAGCAGCTGCTTTTGGGGCTTGAAGAGCTGCTCAGAATTCCAGGAAGATGTAACTCCAGAGAAACTCTTGCCATCATATTCAGTGAAAAGAACAGTAACCACATGGAAAGGCCATCACCTTTTCTTTCTGTCATTGAACTGTGATGCAAAAAGGAAGTAAAGCAAAGATTATAGTGGAGTTGCTGTTAGTATGTGGGACCATAGTCCTCAGCTGCTATATGCTGCTGTCATTTTTTTTTAAGGAGCTAAGCTTGCTTTACTTATACTAAAAGCAAAATAATTGTCTTTGATAGAAATTTGTTTCTTTCAGTTGAAAGCCTCTGAATGTTGAAAGTCACTAGAGGCTCCCTTTTGCCTTCCTTCCCAGAGTTTTTGAAGAAATCAAAGAGATTCATGCTAAAATGGGAATCACTGAAGCCTATTCTATGGTCTTCTCATCCCATTCTCCGTTCCTCCATTCAAAACATTTGTTTAGTCAGACAACTCCCAGCAGAGCGAGGCTTTGTCTGACATCTCTTAGCATGAGTGAACAGGGGCCACCTTGGTTCATCTACCCAAGGCATTTGCCTGAGACTTTAAATTTCTTTTTTAAAGTCCCGGCTACAGCTGTAGGAAGGCTATCTCCTCTTCACCTCTCTGGCAAAGAGAGCACAGCATCAGTCTGAGGGACTTGACTAAAGTCAAGGTTAGTGGCAGGCTACTTATAAGCAGCCATTTCTTCTGGGGAGCAATATTTTGGCCAAGAGGCTTGTGCTAAAGGGAAAGTACCATGTCCCAGTGCTTTGTAGAACAGAGTAACAGAGAGAGGATGGGACGTATCTTGCTGTAAAACCCATTCTGCATGCTTTTGAAATAATCTTTGATAACTCAGAGAAAGGTGCGGCTGTGCCTTTCATTGAACGGCAATGAGGATGGTAAAAACTGCTTACCCCTACTTATGCAGGCTTTTATTTTACATTAATAGCCATCCCTCTCCCTGCCTGGGCTGCCAGGGACTCACTTAATTCATGAACTCAGCAGACTAGCAGGATGGAAACTGTGCCACCAGTAGCTCTTGCTGCTGTTATCCAGTTATCCATGAAGTTTGTAACATTAGTAACTGGATGCAGCAGGATTTGATGGGTTATTTCCCCATGCTGCAAATCTGTCTAATCTGCCCTTTTCTCAGGCCTCCCTTTATTTTTGTTGGAAGCCAGCTCTGCTGCAATTTTCCAGGCACAGGTTAATAGGATAGATTAGCATTTTATTACTATGATTATCTTATTGTTCTTTGTGTGACACTGACCATGAGTTTGAAGTGCTGTGTAAAACACAAAGGACACACAAGCCCCACTTATAAAAAGAATCTTTAGATTATAACAAGTCTGATCTCGCAGGCACTTGGGAGGCAGCGTGCTTGCTCCCATTCACCTTCACAGACTGTAATTAGGAGCATGGGTGTTTCTACTAGCTTTCTATAACAAAATGCCTTGTATATGTCTCTTCAAAGGTAGATGCAGCCTAATTAGGAAGGGAATTTAAAAGGTGTCAACAGGAATTTTCCAAAGCTCCCGAGTCATTAAGGAGTGTAAGTACCAAGGAAATTCAGTGACTTTTGTACTCTTGAGGCCAATGCATGCTTCTGAAATCCCACTTATTTTCTGCTTGGGACCTGATACAGTCACTGTTACTACACTGCTTGTAAAGCACATTTGTCTCTGCCCTGTGTGTTCTGTTTAACCTTGCTAGCTTGCATGGGCTCTGGAGGGTGGCTTTACCACCCTGTTCTCCTTGGGATGAACTGCAGTGTGCCTTTAAGTCTTCTCTGTTGCAAGACAAGTTTGGAATTCCTTGTCCTAGTGCTGTGACTTGTGCTGTGAAAGGTGACACTTTTGAGCAAAAAAGCAATGATTTGAAAGAGCAACAAAAAATCTGCTCTGAGTTGTTCACCTGGTCACTGGCAAAGAAAGCAAGTGCCCTTGCGTGTTCGGGGAATTCACAGTTGAAACTTCCATCAAGTGGCACCACCAAAGCCCAATCAAAGGTGTCAGTTCAGCTGCCAAGCCTACTAAAATGTCTGTAAGGTATCTCTCCAGGTAATAGGAAATACTAATTGCCTGCTTCTACAGAAAAGCCTGTATTTTAAATTTTTTCCTATCTAAAGTCAATGTTAATATATTCCATCAACTGCCCTGAAAACAGGAGTCTCATGCTCAAGAGCTGTCCATTTCCTCATTCATCCCTTGGCAGGAAGGAGAAATGGCCACAAGCAGGTCTTCCTGTTGTCATCCAATTTTCCATGGGGTGTGTAACATTAGAAACTGATGCAGCAGGATTTAATGGGTTCTTCTGGTGGGCAGGGATGGGAAGCATTGCAGGCCTGATGCATCTTCAGCGTTACGCTATGTCTGGGAGCATCTGACTACATGAGACTTTGCATGTAAGAGCTGTCATGAGTCACAGCTCTTGGTCCAATTGGGAGCCTAAAGATGTTGCTCTTCCATTTTACACCTTGAGTACAAAATTGCTTTGTTAGTTGTTTTTTTTTTTTAAAGGTAACCTAAAGCTGATTTCCTTTGTCTGTATATGCACTGCCATGGCCTGTGTTTTCCCCTTCTGCGGTTTCTGTCACCTCTTCCTAAAACTACTGGCCAGGAGAAGAGATCAATAGCAGTATTAGTTTGTCAACAGTTTGAAGCACTAACTTGGAGTTGAGAGCCTGGTTGTATCAGGCCTCACTACATTTTGGTTTCTTAGCATAATATCATAACTTTTATCTAGTGAGTTATGAGACATTAAGGTCTCATTAAGGATGAACTCTTTACCCTACTGAGGCCCATAATGGCATTTGTGTTGTTTCTCAGTCTGTGAATCATCCTGTGATGATACTGCTGGCTGTGGTGTAGACTGGATAGAGACTGCTCCAAACAGTAACTGGATGTTTGAAACTTTCGCCTCTTGACACAGCTGCCCTCAGCTCTTCTCATAGGGGAGTCGAAGGAGCCAACCAGGGATTTTTTTTTTTTTCTTTTAGTTACTATTATTTGAAAAACAACCACATTTTATTATCATGTGGTCTGAGTGTCACAGACCATTCCATCTCAAGCAATGATTTTCAGACCTCTTTAAGAGCTAGAGTGAGAGTCTGGAAACCTACCAAAAGTAGAGCCATTGGACCTATTTCCCATTGGATTTGCTTCCATCTGTGCACAAAAAGTTCAGAATCCACCCAGGAAAAATAGCAGAGGTTTGCACAGTCTTAAATGACTGCGGAGTGCCAGGGTGAAGAGAATACGGCACCATATTTCTCTATGGAAGACAAGTAGTTCACAAAATAGGAATGTGATGTGGTTCGTGTTTTTGCTTTCCTAAGCCCAGGGGCCTTGTGATGTTGGTTTGGGAGATTGATACTTTCTTTACAGCTCTCTACCTCCAGGAATATTGTGGGTTGGGAAGAAGAAGCCTGCCAGAGAAAGGACTAAACTATGCAGCAGATAATGCTGCAGCTGTTGATCATGGATGTAATAGTGGTTTTTTTTTTTTTTTTTTGATTAGGTAAAATAATGGTTGTTTTCCTCTAATCGAAGAGATTTGTCTTTTCACTCAACCTCCAGCCTCCCAATCAGGGTCTTTCTCCTCTGCTTTTTCTTCCTCCCCCCCACGCCCACCCCCCCATTAAGTGCAATCAACAACAACAGACCAGGTCTACAGCAGTTTGATGTTTATAAAATGGTCCAATCATAGCTTCACTTCTGGGCAGGAGTAAATAAATTCATCAAGCAACTGATGCTTTTGCGCTGCTGTTATGATAAATGTTGCCATCAATTATACCAGTATGCTCAGACTGCAAGGAGCAGAACTAACGGAACATTGCTGCCTGATAGGAATGACAAGACGACAATATGTGTTGCCTCTCTTCATGCTTTGTATTCATAAACACAGCTCTCCAATTATACTAATTTGTTTGTTTGGATTAGGCAATAGATTAAGAAATGTTTTTAGTTAACACTGGAGCATAACATGCATTAATATTTTGGCAAACATGACATAATTTTCTTTGTTGGGCCGGAATCAGCCGTGCGGTGAGTAGTCTTACTGACTTTGAAGTTGCACCAGTTCCATGCTGTTGGAGCGTGCCGAAAGAGCACCCAGTCGTCTGGCTGAGACCTCTACTTACTGCAGCACAGAAAGAGATCTAAATGTCACCTACTGAGTGCAGGACAAGGATGGTGTATGGTAGTATTTGAGAATCACCTGCTTCCCCAATTGACTTTGGACTTCTCTGGAAAAAATGGTACCCGTCCTAATACAAGGTGTTTGCTCCTTGTTGTGTTTTGAGGAGGTTGTAGGTGGTAGTTTTTAGGAGATTTTCTGTTGTTTCAGCTCAGGACTGGCAATAACAAGGTAGCAACTGGCTTTTGTTTGATTTCTACATTGGACTCAGTGCCCTTGCTCTTGTGTCTGCGTGGTGTTTATCACAGTCCTTGCACGATGTGATTACAAAAGATTTGTTAGAGAAATGAAAACCAAACTAGCAGATAGCACACTGCAAAACCTAAAGCATATTTAACATTATTAAAGACATCCTTTCTTTGATCACAAACTGTGAACAAGGAGAAGCATTGCCTGAATTGAAGGAAATTAATTAATTCAACAGAGTTCTGAAATGGAACTCCTACAAAATTAATAAACAGCTAGCAGCTTTTCAGAATTGCACATTGTCACTAAAATACCTAGAAACAAGTGAACCTTACAGCTCAAAGTAGAAGTAAACGTAAAACATCTGCTTCTTTTGGTCCAGAGTTCACATAATAGCATGTTTGACACCTGTAATTTTAAAATTCAACAAGCATGTATGGACCCCATATAAATGGCTGATGAAGAATTCATAATTTGCGCTCTAGATTTCTAGATTATTTGCATGCAGCAATTAAAGCCAGAGCAGAGTTCTGTCTATGGTGTGCTATCACAAGAGCTTTATTTGTCATGTCTGCTCTCTTCCTTACCTCATTCATTTGCTGTTCAGATGCTGTTGTGGGGTAGCATTTGCTCTTTTTGTTTAGATGGGAATGGAGAGGAGCCATGTCCGATCCTTCTTTAATGGACACTACTGGCATGAATTTCAGGCCTGTCTGCAGGCAGGATTTGGGTAAAGAAATAGGTACTTCTTAGCATAGAATCAAAATCAAACTCCCCTTTCCATCTGCCTCCCTACCTCTCTGACAGGAGACTGAACATAGATAACAATCTGGTCTATATAAACGGCTGTTGTTTGTGCTATTCTTGGGGGAAAAAAAAAGGCATAAAATACTGCAAATTGATAAGTTACGTTAGTAGGTATGAGGCCAGGGGTCGACCCAGCAGTGCAGCTATGTCAAGACAGCTCTGAACAGGGACAGAGATCCCAGTGCACACGAGACTGCTTGCGGGCATGGGGAATTCATGCGGATTGTTCTCTGTGGGATCAGCCCACTCTTCTCAGCCAGCCAGAATCTGTGGTGACTTGAAGGAAAGCTCTATGAGAAAATGAGTACAAGTTTTCAAACTGAGAGTGTGATCCTCTGCGTTTCACGTATGACACATTCAGCAATTTACTGGAATAGGTAGAAGGTCTGGTTCATTATAGTGCAGCATGGGTCATAGTCACTGCAGCATAAACTGAAAAAACGCACTATGCAACATCCTTATTAAACACAGAGCATGGTCTGCAGTCTGAAAGAAGGAAGGCTGGACCCTGTAATCTACTCTGCAGAGAACAGTTGTGTAAGGATTTATAAATGACATTTACAAATGATCAGAGGAATGCTGTGCTAATAGCATGCAGACAAAAAACTCACTGGAAGATAAGAAATGGGTTTCAGTCCTCATAGCAGTTCATTGTCTGCAGCAAAAGGATTTTGTCTTTTTAGCATTTCTTCCAAGTATTTATCTGTCTCCTTATCGAGATCTCAGGCTTTAATCTAGTGAAGTTTTGAGTTTCCAAAGAAGGTGCTTTTTTGTGTTTGCAAGTTGAAGGCTGGTTGTGGGCATCATTTACTCTGCTGTCCTGCCGGCTACTTCTTTATCTGCCATAACACGGGTAATGAATGCAATTATGTCAGGATGAAGCAAATGTCTAATTTACAGCCCCGGCTAAAGAAACAGTACTAGTCATCTTGTGCTGCCCCAGGCTGAAGGTCTGCCCTCTGAATGGTGTAGGCACACTGTTTTCCCTAGATGGGACTGATGGGCAGCAAGAAAGTGAAGGTCTTCACTGATTTTTCAGATTAGAAAAGGCCACTTTATACTTTCATGGGCTTCTGTATGAATGCAAAGTGCTGGGATTTTGTAATCAGAGGCAATATGGAAAATAATTTTCTAGTTCCTGGCAATCCCAAGTGTTGTAATGATGGATTTTGGGTTCAGAAATGAAACAAGAACTATGAGAATTTCACATCCTCCCTACTCTCCATCTTCTCCAAACATGATCAAGGATAAAGCTTTGATAAGCATTGAATGTTGAAATTAAGTTCAAAACTGCTTTGCCTGTTCTGTATAAAAGTCAATGGTGCTGTGTCTAGAAGTGAAGTACCTTTTTAAGGTTGTTTTTTTTTTAATTGAAAAGGTTTTCCTTTTTTTTTTCCCTTTTTTTTTTCCTTATTCCACTGCCTCCTGTTCTGGGCTCGTATATATTTAAGCTGCTTTGGGGGACAAAGATTGTATTCACATGAGTCGTTTGCACCCTCTAATACCCCACTTCTTATTTTGATGGTTGTAGAATGCTGTGAACTAATCAGTCTGCTACTGATCAAATTGTAATTAACCACAATAGTGACCCATGAAAAAGAAAGAAACCAGCCAATCTTATTTTGAAGAGAATTCCTTTTTCTTGAGTGAATTATCTGTGGAGCTAGTGAGCGACAACTCACGCTGGTGCTCCGGCAAGTTGCCTTGCCATGAACTTTCAGAGAGATGTTGCCTCCCAGACTGGCGCGTCAAATGACACTGTCCGCTCCCCAACCCCCGTCCCCCTTTTTCCCCCCCCCCCCAACTAATTACTTCAGAAATTCTCAAAATAGTGCTGAATACCAATGCTATCAACCAGAGAGGCCACAGTGTACTTCATGGAAGGACTCTGTAAAGCTTTCTTGACTGAGACACCAGGGAATATCACAGGGACTTTGCGTTTCCAGGGAAGCTATTTTAAGTTATTCTGGAAGAAGCGAGTGTGATTTCATACTTCCTTTTCTGTCTTGCATGACCTCTTGTAAACAGGCACATCAAATACAGATAATTGGGTGAAAAGGGTCTCTATATACAAGTAATTGCTGTCATGTCTAGGTACCTCTGAGACACATAACGAGCTTTGATCTTAAATTGCTATGCAGCTGTGGTTTGCACTTGCCCTGAAGTGTGCTTTACCTTTCCCGTTCATAACTTTCAGGAGCAATACAAAGCAGGCTGCTTAGTTGAATCTCCAGGCTTGACTTCTGTACTTGGATGCCTCAGTTTTCAGCTGCTTATTGCAAGACAGCATGCTGTTGGGGCAGATGTGCCACGCCTAATATTACATAACACTAGTAGCTTTCGTGAATGAGGGGTGATTTGGCACATCCTCACCTGCAGTTTTGGGTATATTTGAGGTGTATTTTTCTCTTCAATGTGTAATGTTGCTTTAAGTTTACTGTCCATTGAATTATGGCAGAACCATCAGCAAAACAGATCTGTTCTTCACCCAGCTTTCTGCTCTGGCCATTGTTGGCAGTGCATCTAGACAGCTTGTCAGGGAGGAACCAAACAAAGGAAACAACCTTTTAAATGCAGGCAAACAAGGTACCATACTGTGGCTAGTTGTAAGCTGTTCTGCAAAGGGAACCAGGCAGGTAAAGAAAAAGCTGTTTTGAATTTCAAACTGATTATAAATGACAAGTTATCAGGGAGCGTAAAGAAGGAATGACTGTACATTTTTTAACACCAATACCCTTTGTTAGACTACAGACAAAAGTATGCTTTGACTTGAGACTACAGGAGAATACAAGATGAGAGTCTATAAAGATGGAACATATTGATCTTCCCTTTATCTTTTCAAAGCATTAGTCTTTTGTCAAGGGTTCCTATTTTTGTACTGCCTGGTATCCCTATCTTCTAATACTTTGTTCATTTCAGTGCACCTTTTTTAGGGAAATACTACGTTAATGTTTTCTCTAATTATGCTTTTAAACTAAACAATTTTTGAGTAATGAAATGCATATATTTGCAAACAAAAAAGTTATCTCTGAAATGAGATAGTAAAAATAGGTTGGTTACTAGCCTGGAATGAAAGCACACACCTTCATATTCCTCACTGAAGAGATATTGATTTATATGAACTAAGCATCTTTTTCTCTAAGCCCCAAATCAGAGTGGGTTATTTTGAAGTGTGCTATCTCCTATAAACTCTGAAAAAGGAAGACTTTAGTAGGGAGACTGGAGGTATACAAATAACTGATTTTCTTGTTTGTTTGTTGACTGAATCAAAACACTGGTGAAGAGAAATATCCAGATCCAAAATGCATTCTTTAAGCTTTTTCACTGAAATGGAAAAAACAAAAAAAATATCGGAAGTTCTTTAGGGTCAGAATTGGGTCCACTTCATATCAGGGTGTCCTTTAGAAATGTGAAACTTAAAAGAGTGGAAAGATGTGAAAATTTTGAAACAAAATAACCCTTTTAAAGTTCATTTGAAAAGGTCCTACTAACAGTTGCAATAAATGCTTTTGGCCCATTTTTGGGTGTCTAAATTCTGTTTTTCAATTAATGAAATAATCTCCTGGTTTAGCCAAGCCCCTTGTCCCCTTGCATCTTGAGCACAGAGTGCTGTTGAGTCATTGCCATGTTATGACAACATGTGAATGCACCACTGCTGAATTTCCAGGAAATAAGGGCTGACTATTGCTTTCTAATAAAATACAGTGGTGTAATACAATAAAAAACACACAACCATTATTCAAGGTGCAAACCTTAAGAAAAACTCCTAGTTTGTTTTCAGTGCGGAAAAAATTGAATCTGTCCCAAATCAGGTACTTAATCCACAGCTGCTGTAAATCAAAGAAGAGAATTAAGTTTCAGCTGAATTTCCTGACTTCAAGCATCAAACAAAAATCACTTGAAAGATGGGGGGAATTCTGCAATCTAAAATTCAAATGCATTCCACTCAGTGAGCTCACCAGATTGCTTTCGAGGGTGCTGTAGGTCCCCAGCACACCAAGAGCCTGTTTGCAGGGGAAGGTGGCCCAGCTGGGAGATTACAGCTGTGTTAGCTGGGGTAGACTGAAGAGAAATGAACAACAACAAAAAAATGGACTTGCAAGCACACAAATGTTGAGTGATTCCTTGTTCTTTACGAGTTTTTCTTCCCAAAATGAGATGTTATCAGGATTGAAACTATTCGGAGTGTCATAGATGTGTCAATGGGACACATTTATCCATCTGAAGGCTAAGTGAATATACTACAAGTGCAAGATGACATTTTTGGAGGGTTTTCTTTTTCCTGTTTCTTCTTTTCCATTTTTAACCTTTTCTTTTGGCTCAATGTGGAAAGTTTGTATTTCTTTTCTAACTGTATAAGTTGCTTCATGAAAGCAAGAATAAATGGAGTGCCACAAACTTTTTGTCTGAAAATTTCTCATAGGTTTTAAAGGAACCTAATAAATAACTATATTTCTTTCTTCTCTTCAACAAGGAAGAGTTGGTGCTTTGCATCTTTAAAACGCTTATTTCTAAAAGCAATAGGGAATTTAAAGGTCCACAGGTCTGAGTAATGTAATTTTATTTTGCTCCATTTTTCACTTTGATAAAAAATGGGAATTTGCTGTCAAATCTGGCAAACCTGAAGTCAGTATTTTGTAAAGTCTCTGTAGGTTTTCAGAGCCAGTTCTACTGTTTTTTTTGGAATTTCTGTGCTGCTTTAAAATATCACCTGTTACTGTCTTTGTTATTTTGATGGACCCTTCTAGATGGTAGTAGAGTTAACATACTGGTAATTCTGTTATGTGCCAATTCCATATCCAACCTGTGCTGTCAGAGGAACACATAGCAAGAGAAAAATTCCTATTCTGTCTTGCCTCCAGCATGATCCTTCTTTCAACTTTTCTATAAATCTATGTGAAAGTGATATAGATTCTTTTGGGTGTCCTTGCATGAAAGATTGGAGCACCTTTTCATTTTGGTATGATGATATGGAAAGTGC
>NW_010551275.1:0-5350 GCF_000687285.1 Phaethon lepturus | reverse complement strand
GCTGAAGCCAGCAGAGGAATGTTTGGGGCTATATCCTGAGCTGTTGGAAACTGGTGTAGCTCCATTTACAGCTGTAGGATCAGACCATGATGTGAAAACAAATGCTAGAGGCATTTTAAAGAGACATGAACCTTGGGATTTATTTGTGAATATCAATATTAATATTAAATTAAGTAAAAATGAAAAAGAGAAGAAATTAGTATGAAAGAGCAAAAGAACTGCAAGAAGCAAACAAAACATTACTTTTTAATTGGGTTGTGCATTTTCTAATTCCCTTTTCTAATCCAGTGTAAGCAGCTGGCTTGTGACAACATATTCCCAAAAGAATAAGCAATTTTCCTCTAACATACCAAATTGTGTCCATCATGGCAGTGTTTAGTGTCTTATTGGCTATCAGATATAGATTTTCATTCCTTAAAACAAAGGATTCTTGTTTTCTCTCTTCTCTGCACCCCCAAGCCCCCAAATTCCCATTAGGGTAAGAATTTTTATAAAACTGCATTATCTGCTGTAGGATTTACTATGATTTAGAGGAGTGGATAAAAGGCATTCAGATAATTCTCTTACCATTTTAAGACACTGTCAGATTTGCTACGACGTACCACAACTTGGAGAGAGAGATTTCAGAGGACAAAAAGTGGATTAAAGGTTTGCTCTTGCCAGTTGTAACTTGCTGCAAGTTCTTAAGGCTTTCTTATCCTATTGCTATGAGATTTTAATACTGTCTTTGGTAAGGAGATTTCCCAAGGTGCAGCCCTGCCTTTTGGTGTTATTCAATAGCATTGCTAGATCCTGGGCTGGGATTTAATACTGATATTGCACTGCACCCCAGGCATTGTTTAGATGCTGCATGGCTCTCCAGTGGGTTAGGATACAGCAGTAGCAGCAGATGGCATATAACAACATCTGCCTTTTCTTCTGACCTGAAGGTGATGTTCCAAAAGTTACAAAGCGGTAAGGACTTACAGTTGTAGATAAGGCTCTTTACAGTATTTTGGGGGTTTGCTTTTTTTGTTTTGTGAATGCTGGAGTCAACCAAGACTACCTCTCTCAAACAAATTGCCTGTGATAAGTGGGTAAATGAGATGATTTCTTGTGGTAAAAATCACAAAAGAAGTATTTAAGAAAAATAATCACCCCAAATCTTGTTTCTGAGGCTTTGCAGTAATAAAATACACAGACAATGGCACAAGTCAAATGTCATACAGTGTTGGTTTTTTGTCAGCTGTGCATGCCTGTCTTTGCTACGCTTGCAAATACGTGAAATTATTTGTGGATCACATCTGTAGAACCTGACTTTCATCTTCAACAGCCAGAGGCTATGTATGTAGCCCTGGATATTGCTTAGTCTGTTGGCCAGGAGACCAGGCATTTCTGAATTGACAGCTCATTACACAACAGTCCAGTTGTGCTCACAGGAATGTGAGTCTCTTACTGCTCCAAGTTAAGTAGTTTTATCCCACCATAATCCCTGGAAGTCCACGGTTCAGTTACTCACATCAGCCCAGAAAACCCTCATGTAAGCATGCTCTGCACAGGTGCTCTCGTCAGCTGCATTTAAAGAACAATTTTTCTTTCTGGTTGCCCTCTATGCTGCAAGGTCAGACAACTGTGCAATTGAGGAACAAAGTGATCGACGACATGTCTTAGAACTGTTGTGCGTGCCACAGAAATTGCACTTTATTTGAGATTAATTTGGGGTATGTTTATCTTAGAATTGTCCTTGCAGTTGTCTGCAGCATGCTTTGGAAAGCTGGGTGGGTGTAAAAGAGCATACGTTCACTGATTCTGATACAGATTTTCCTTAAAATGAAGGTCTTACCTGACAAAGGTCAGACTCAACACTGCTTGTTCAGTTTTCATGTTTGAATTTACACTGATACTATGCACAATTAGTGGCAATTACATGACTTTACATTTTCAAGGCAGAGGATTTTCTCAGCACTAAATCTGCTCTTTATATCCAGCTCGTCCAATTACATTAGTATTATAGTGTTACGTGGCAGTATTCACTTATCTAATTTTAGAGTAGGCTATTTTAAGAGTAATCTGATGTATTCATTTATGTCATACATAGAGTGGATGTTATAAAGATGTGCTATTCTTATCACTGCTGCCCACGGTTATTTGTCTTGTCTATATATTATATGTCAGATGGAAGAGTCTCACTATCCTAGTCAAGATCAGGGTCCCATTGTAGATAAATGCTCCACTGAAGCATTGAGAACAACAAGTTTGGGAAAGAGCCATGGGGGAAAAAAGGGGATTGTAAAATACAGACTGAAGGATTCATCAGCAGAATGAATTTCATAGTAACGAGTAGTTGTGTCTGTGACCATTTAAGCCAATGGTAAGACCTGTTCTATAGTCACTTGTGGGTCTTTTTTTATGGTGTAGTGAATGTTGTCACCCCTAGAAATACATTATTCTTCCTATGCCATTCAGTCTTATTTTGGCTCACGTGAAAAAACATCCCATGCCAAATCCTCTGAGGCCCTTCTTTGTGATACCACAGAAGTTCCTTATGCAAGTACTGACTACAGGAATTCTTAAGACCTAGGAAGAAACCAGCCTCAGTTATTTTAGCTATAGACATATCAGATGAATTTGAGATTTTAATTAACTTTCTTTTAATCTAGGCCAATTTTCTTTTAATCTAGTATGCAGTCTACCCTAGAGTCTATTGGTAAATCCATTAAATTCCACTATATTAACCTGCCCACCTCTGGTTTCCTCTTGCCCTAATCTAATTCATGTTATGGTTTCCTCTTTCATGTGCTCAAGAAGTTGCAGTATTTCATGTGACAGGCAATTACTGTTTCAAGAGAATTGCCCTAACCTTTTGTCAAAAGTTGAATAACCTCAGTCTATCACCTGAGCTATCCTTTAGTATTTACTCTGGCAGGGTTCCGTACTAATTGTGTTGAACAAAGCATGCTAACAAGCAGTAGTGCTTGCTCAGTGCAACATTATCTCTGTTAAACAGAAATTGAAACCCCTGTATTTTGAGCCAAGGTAGGTCCATGCTATTTTAAGCCAAGGTAGGTCCTAAGGTAGGCCTGTCAAGGTGTATCCTCCCAGGGACCTGTGTGCCCGAGGGGTGGAAGGGAACAAGCAGCACCAGCAAAAGCTTTGCTCAGCACTAGGCAGCCTATTCACTGCTTGTTGCTTGTCTTTGGTTCATGTAAAGCAAAAGCAGCTCAACAGACATCAAAGGATTTCCTGTCAGGAAATTTTTGTGAGCTGATACAACTGGACACATGTTGGATATAATATATAATAATAAATAGCATAAAGAAAACTACAGACCTGATCCTTTCCATTTCATGTTTCCTTTATATATGTGGAATATGATCTGTCCTTTATGGCTGGTATTAATGGCTGTACTTGGGAAAATCAAGCCACCGACATAAAATATCTCCCTGTATTTAGTATCAAAAGCAGTAAGTGTTCTGTATGTGCAATTATATATCATGATGTAGTGGCTAAAGGCATATGCACTCTGAAAGGCTTGCGAGCTTGGCCAGAGGCTTTGACACTACAGTTTCATTGTGGAGGGTTTTTGTGAGAAATCTTTTCCCTCAAAATAAGTAAATATATAAAAAATCACATAAATAAATGAAGCTCTTCAGCTTCACAGCCCGGAGCAAGATTAATTAAGAGGGGAAAAATGCTTAATATATCTGCTTGCCATAGAATTAATGAATAATGGAGAATGTCTTCCCAGCATCTACAGCTAAGAGGGTTATGAATATCTGTGCATGTCATACCTACATGTCTCTGTATACTTGCAGCACTCCTCAACATGTTGGCTCTTTTGGTGCCTTGTAGCAGATCTGTTGTTTTTCCATGTTTTTCTTGTTTTGGACTTTTATTTGTTTTAAGCAGCATATGGTCTCTAAATCAATTGAGATGAAGATTAATAAAAGCAAATTCTGCCACTTCCCTTATGGCAAGCTGTCCCCAGTTTTAGATGGAGAAAGTGAAAACTAGAGAAGTTGTGTGGTCTGGAACAGGAATGACCATAACAGTTCTTTAAGCATTTGCATAGTCCAATATAGTCTTAAGTGTTCTTTTCCACTGACTGGCTCATTTTCAAATGTGTTTAACAGTTTTGGAGGTGCGCTTTTTTTTTTTTTTAATGGGACTTTGTCCTTTAGTGGGAATATTTGGGAATTCAACTCAACTATATGAGTTTGGTTTTGTCATCCTGCTTCCATCTGTTAGGGCTTCTCACTAGCATAGATTTTAGGATGGAACTTCACCATACATCAGCTTTTTTCTTATTTTTTTAAGATGATACTATTTAAAAATGCATAGAAGACTTTAATGCTAGAAACAGTTTGGTTTCTATTTAAATATTCTGAACATCTCTGTTAAAGGCAGATACAAACTGTACTAAATGTTCTCTATTACTCACACATGCACTGTCCCTGTGAAAAACATCATATATCAGAGGCAGCAGTGATTCTTCAGATTTGCCCAATGACAAGCCACCGTACAGCTAGTCTTTGTTAAAAATGTCAATGTCAACTTTATTTGCCAAAACATGTTTTCTTCTTTCAAGCTGCCAGTTGTTGTTTCAAAATAAATGGATTCTAAAAATCTCATTATTTTTATTGTTTAAAGCCAGCACTGGGTGCAGCTCTGGGGGTCAGAAGGTAACAATACTGATTTACCCCTGTGCTGCTGCACTTAGAATATTTAATCTCTTATGACTTTGACATGATGAGTGGCTGTGTTTCTTAATTTTGTTGTGAAGATTTTGCTGGCAGGCCATGCATCTCTTAATAATGTGCATCAAGACAGAGACAAGTAAGTAATGAATATTGTATGAGGCTCTTTTCCTACAAGTGGATCAGCCTGGGCAAATACCTGCAGAAGTCCACAAGTCTGTACCTCAGGGCAGAACTGGGACTGTGACAATGATGGCCAAAGATTAATGTACCCTACTGAATTCAGTGCAATTCCAGTAGTAAAATATTTTTAACTATTCTAAGCCAGTGATAATATTCAGCTTTTTGATAGGTTTTTGGCTGGATTGAACAGGGACCAACATCCTTCCAGCTTTTTAGTGCCACTGAGTCTTGAGAGTGCTCACAGGGCATGTGCAGGACAACCAAGGGATCAGGCCCAGCCAGCATGGGTTCATGAAAGGCAGGTCCTGCTTGACCAACCTGATCTCCTTCTATGACCAGGTGACCCATCTAGTGGATGAGGGAAAGACTGTGGACGTTATCTACCTGGACTTTAGTAAAGCCTTTGACAGCATCTCACACAGCATTGTCCTGGAGAAACCAGTGGCTCGTGGCTTGAACGGGTTTACTCTTCACAGGGTGAGGAACTGGCT
>NW_010551274.1:610-966 GCF_000687285.1 Phaethon lepturus | reverse complement strand
CGGCGGTACAGCCAGATCCTGGAGCAGATCAGCCCCAGCGAGGGGCAGCCCAGCTGGTGACCCTGCCCCGGGTGCCAGGTAAGAGCCGGGGGCACGTGGAGCCCAAGGGCAAAGGGTGGCCGATGTCTGTGGGGAGGTCCCCCATGCAGGGAGGGGTCGGGAGCTACTGGGACATACCTTGAATAGGGGGCTGTCCCCCCAAATGCCGGCAGACCTCTGCCTGCGTGCTGAAGGGGGTCCTCATCCCATCCCCTTGGGCAGACACTCCAGGGGTTTAGGGTCCCGTGGCTGGTGGGCCAGGTCCCTCCCTGGGACGGCCTTTGGGGGTAAGGACGGCTGGCCGTGCCGGGCGGGGG
>NW_010551274.1:0-218 GCF_000687285.1 Phaethon lepturus | reverse complement strand
TCGGGGAGTGCCCCTGCGAGGGGCAGGGGGACTCCGGCTCGGCCGGGAGGGGCCTTTCCCATGCAGCAACGGGAGTTTGAAGGGACAAACTGCAACACAGAGACACAGGATGGTTTTGGGTTGGAGGAAACCTTCAAAGACCATCTAGCCCAAGCCCCCGCAATGAGCGGGGACATCTTTCACTAGGCCAGGTTGCTCAAAGCTCCGTCCAACCTGGC
>NW_010551273.1:29376-37192 GCF_000687285.1 Phaethon lepturus | reverse complement strand
CGATCCAGCCTGTCCAGATCCCTCTGCAATACATCGCTGTTTTGATTGCAGCCAGCACTGAAAATCTCAGTTAGGTTCTCAGCTGACTAGCAATGAAAAATGGCAAATGAGAAATTAACTTTTGATGCAAAACAGGAACCCCTGTGTACTTCCATACCTAATGTAGATACAGACCAATGGAAACAGCTGTTTTGTTTACTATATGAACATACCAGGCTGACTCCTACCAGCACACTTTAGAAAAGTTAAATTCTGCAAGGTGCAGAAAGATTTTGGAGAGCAGCTGGAGCATCTCCAGGAAGGACTCAGTGCTTGCAGGATCCCCAAGCTAATGTCACTGAGACCATCATGGTACTGGGTGTTACAATCAGGCAATCCGGAAGCAACAGGAAGTTCTTTGATCCTCCCAGACAAAGATAGCACTTACAAACACAGCCAATATCATGAACAAAATGTATAGCAAAAGAGTAATGTGATCTATTTCAAAAAGGGGAGAGAAATAATTACAGCTTTTGGAAATTTTTAAAGAAGGTTAAGTTAAAAAAAAGTTGTTCTCCCATACAGAATAATCTTGGAAGATTGCTTTAGCCCTCCACATGACTGCTAATCAATTCTATAACAGACATAATTTAAAAAATATTTGTAGAAGTAATTTTTGCAGTATAGTTTCTAAAAATAAAGTTTAAATGAAACTGAAGAAACAAAAAAACAACCCAAACATACTAATCACTGTATGTTTCTAACCATTTTCAAGGAAAAATAAAATCTGGAAGCAACATGTCTCAGGTGGCTTGTTATCAAGCAAGGTAGAGTTAACCTTTATACATGCAAATGTAGGCATAGCTGAAGTATGTTGTTTGTCAAGGAACAAGCTGACCATCCTTGAGGAGAGAGAATAGTGAAGGAACTTCTAATCTCGATTTTGCTTCAGATCTGTCCTTCAAGACAAGAACATCCCGGAGCATGAGTGAAGTAACTGTGCAATTAATCAGTATATTTAGAATAGTCAGCCAAAAGCACGATTAAGCTGTAGCCTTAACCGAACTATCCTCATAGGTCAAGATGACCCCAGCCTGGGTCAGACTCCCACCCCCGGGCATACGTAGTATGTCGAAATGGTTGTGTAACAACATGTAAATTAACTTGCCAATTGGTGTGAGGAGGGGGCTGAGTTAAGGCAGTGGCTACAGATAGCCTTCTGCTAGCTTTCTGTCTCTGCCAACTAGCACCCAAACTTGCACAACTTTGTAATAAACTGGTACCTCATCTCTGTGTGTGAAATTGGCTTATTGCACACCAGGTAACGCATTTGTCTTTTCAGACAATAGCTTCCTGGCAACCCAGATGGACCGCCATAAGGCCTTGCCCAGACCAACTTCCTGCAACCATGAGGGAGCTGAGGTCTGACCAGAATCCAGCATGCACCAGCCTCTTGTTCGGGGACTCTATCAGGCCCTCTCCCCTGCTGGAGCAGTAGGTCACAGAAAGGTGCAATGTTTAAATCGATATATTGATTTGCAGGATAGCAAGGAGATAAGAGTATTTGGATTATTAGTTTTGTCGGTATTGGATTTTTCTGATTAAAAAAAAAAAAAAGCCGGCAGTTGGTATTGATATTTAGTTTGGTAGAACTGATCATAACATACACGTAGATGGCTGGGTGCTGAGTGTATAAGGTCCTATGTAAGGGATAATGATAATATGGGGACCAGTCCTTCATCTGAGGTCTCTCCTTGCTCTCCTTTAGGATGCATCCTTAAGAATTGGGGTAGATTTGGTGGGGATCCCTCAAGAAAGGAAAAATTAAAATGTTATCGCATGCAATGGTGGCCAATGTATAAATGGGAAGATGGAAAAAAATGGCCAGCTATAGGAACTGTGGGGAATAACACTATATTGCAGCTGATGTTATTTTGTTGTCAGACAGAAAAATGGGATGAAGTCCCATATGTAGATTTGGTTTTCACAGTATTTTATTTATTGGACAATCAGCCCCTGACATTCTAAAGAAATTACAGAAGGTTGATGGAGTTTCAGGAATGTCCAGTCCTCAGTTAACTGAAATAGCATACAAGGTATATAATAATAGGAAGGAGGCGGAGTAAGAAAGCAAAGGGATAAGCAGAAGAATAGTAAGATGCAAGAAAGTTTTTTGGCAGCAGCTACAGTTCAAACTACCAATCAGAAAGGAAGAAGTCATGGGGCGAGCTACAGAAGAAAGGATTACAGGGTGAGTTGTGGCGAAAGAAGTTGCGGAAGGGGATTTGGTCCCAAACCCAAAAAAATGATTACTGGACTTCTAGGATCAAATCACTGTGCGTATTACTGGTAAGAGGGACATTAGAAAAGAGAGTGCCCGAAGTTGAACCAGCAGGACATCTCCATGCCAGGGCAGGTGCCAGAAGCAGATTTGTTAATGATGGGAGAACTAGATTCTGATAGACAGAGACTGGGAGTAAATATGCCAACCTCCCAAGCTGAATCCAGTAATATTCCAGTTCCAGTAATGCTGGGGAATGAAGCTGTTAATTTTTTAGTGGAGACTAGAGCTGTTTGAATTCCTGTAAGGGATCTTTAAGTAAATTTTCTGCGCCAGTGATTGGGGTCATGGGAAAGTGAGAAGTAAGGTCTTTTAACTTACGAATTTTTGTATATGCCAGAGTGCCCCTTACCTCTCATGGGATGGGATTTACTAAACAGATTAGGAGCAGAAATAACTTTTGGTAAAAACAGAATTCGCGTATGTATCCCATAAGATAACGCTTGGCAGGCGCAAGTTTATCTGCTACAGGAACCTTCCAAAGAACAAGAGGAACCAAAAGAACAAACACCGGCAGAAATTATGGATGTATGAGCATCAGAGAAACTGTGGAGAGGTAAATCTGATGAACCAGTGAAGATAGAATTAACCCCAGGAGCAAAACTGACGAAAACAGCCAGGAGATGTTTGCGTTTGAATGGGAGAATCCTGTTACAGGGCAAAAAACAGCTGTGCTGGACTGTGCTTCCCCAAGGACTTAAGAATAGTCCTACATTGTTCGGTAATGTACTTGACAAAAAATTGGAACAACGGCAAGGTAGGAATTCATCAACTACTTTACTGCAGACTATTCAGCAGGTATAGATCAGTCAAATGGACTTGAAAGATACCCTCCTGGAAGATCCTGACTAGGAATTGTATACTGATGGGAGTAGCTTTGTAATTAAAGGAGAACGAAGAGCTGGATATGCTGTCATAACTTCAGAAGGAGAATTAGAACAAAGCTCTTACCAGTTAATACATCAGCTCAAAAAGCAGAACTGATTGCCTTAACCTGAGCCCTGGAATTATCAAATGAAAAGCAGGTTAACATTTATACAGATTCAAAATATGCCTTTGGGGTAGTGCATGCTCAGAGAACAATTTGGAGAGAAAGAGGACTACTCACCTCACAGAGGATTCCTATAAAATATAGTTCTGAAATTATGAGATTGTTGGAAGTGATCAACAAACCTAAAGACATGTCAATAATGCATTGCAAGGCCTATCAATCAGGATACACTGATGTTGTTAGAAGAAACAAGAAGGCCAATGAGGCTGCAAAAAGGGCAGCATCATCGATATGGACAGAAGCATTAGTTCCAGAGAAGTCACTGAACATTGAAATCCCCAAATACAGTCAAAAGGAGAATAGATTAGCTGAGTTACTAAAATGTACCAGAACTGAGGTATGATGGTGGATCACACCACCTAGGACAAGGTATAGTTACCCCTCCGGTAATGAAGATATTGATGGAGAATAAGAGCGCTTATATGTGAATTGATGCTTTTATTGAAGCAGTAAAGAGATATGTGATTGGGGTAAAAACAGTACTAATTGCTAAGAGTGTTGTACAAAAGTGCGTAATTTGTCTTAAGAATAATCCTAAAATTCAAAAGAAATGCCCTCCAGGTGAGGTAAGAAAAGGTATAGTACCTGGGCAATACTGGCAAATTGACTTGTCTGAAATACCAAATTGTAATGCATATAAATACCTATTGGTATTAGTAGACACTATTTCGGGATGGCCTGAAGCTTTCCCGTATCGAACCAACAGGGCAAGGAAGGTGGCTAGGGTATTGTTAAAGGAAATGATCCCAAGATTTGGGATACCAGAAGGGCTCTCCTCAGATTGAGGACCCCACTTTGTTGTGGAAATAGTGTGGGATATATCCAAGTCCTTACAAATAAGATGGGATCTGCATACGGCATGGTGACCACAGTCAAGTGGTCAGGTAGAGAGAATGAATCAGACACTGAAACGATGAATAGGGAATCTTTGTCAAGAAACACATCTGAAATGGGTAGAATTGTTGCCCTTGGCACTAATGAGAATTCAGGTAACTCCCAGAGTTAAGGATTTAGCTGTTTTGAAATTTTATGGAAGACTTTATATGGTAAATCTAACTGGAAAGGCAGATCAAATGCATGTAATAGGTAATCAAGTATTAACAGAACACCTCTTGTCTAAGGGAAGGGTCCTTTCCTCCCTCCACAGGTACGTACAATTGATGTGCTAGTGTACTAGTACATACCTTCAAGCCAGGAAACTGTGTATCTCTGAACTTGGAAGGGTGAGCCTTTCACGCAAAGGTGGAAAGGACCATACTTGGTACTCCCGATGATGAACATGGCAGCAAAGGTGAAAGGAGTGGATTCTTGCATACATTATACATGAGTCAAGAAGGCCCCGCAACAAGAGTGGACTTCTACTGAAATGTGACTCTTGAAGTTGAAATTTAAATGGACCTAAGGACTTTTGGCAAAATAAGTATTGAAGCAGGTTGTAAATAAGGACATAAGGATTGATGATTCTGTACTGGGTCTGCTGTAACAATATAGTGTTGTTTTTGCGAAGTGTAAGAAAGAAAGGTACTAGTCGGGGGATACTCCTCTGTTACCTTTGAAGAATAAAACAAGCTGTAGGACAGGACAGGGAATCAGGAATTCCCTGGAACCAAAACTTGTTTCATAAAGTCGTTATCAGGGTGGGAGGATTTCCATGGACTTGAAAGAAATTTGGAAACAAACTAAAATATTACATGAAGTATGGAAGGACGATACTTATGGATTTGGAGAAGTTGTTAATTGGCTGACTTCCTGGTTCCCTAACTTGAGATTATGCGTTAAGAAAATAGTGGCAGTTGTGATTATAGTTATTTTTGTCTGTTTATATGTTACCCTACAATGTATATCCAAGTGCTGTGTTCCATTAGTAAATAAGACTTTGGAGAGGATGAGACTAATCTAACGCTACTAGTTAACAAGTCTCAAAGGGGGGAATTGTTATCAGGCAAGGAAGAGTTAACCTTTATACATGCAAATGTAGGCATAGCTGAGGTATGTTGTTTGTCAAGGAACAAGCTGACCATCCTTGAGGAAAGAGAATAGTGAAGGAACTTCTAATCTCGATTTTGCTTCAGATCTGTCCTTCAAGACAAGAACATCCCGGAGCATGAGTGAAGTAACTGTGCAATTAATCAGTATATTTAGAATAGTCAGCCAAAAGCATGATTAAGCTGTAGCCTTAACCGAACTATCCTCATAGGTCAAGACGACCCCAGCCTGGGTCAGACTCCCACCCCCGGGCATACGTAGTATGTCGAAATGGTTGTGTAACAACATGTAAATTAACTTGCCAATTGGTGTGAGGAGGGGGCTGAGTTAAGGCAGTGGCTATAGATAAGAATGTGTGTGAGAAACACTGTGAAAAGTCCCCAGGTGCGCTAGCTTTTTGTCTCTGCCAACTAGCACCCAAACTTGCACAACTTTGTAATAAACTGGTACCTCATCTCTGTGTGTGAAATTGGCTTATTGCACACTGGGTAATGAATCTGTCTTTTTGGAGAACAAGCTTGTACGTGTTTTTCAGCAACTCAAAACACTATGCTCCAAAAATCTATTCCCATTTGTAGAATACAAGCCTTTTTGAAGGCAGTTAAAAAAATCAGAAGCCTGCCATAGATCTACATGGCATGTGATCTTTTTTCACCATCTGAATTCCCTCTTTGGATAGTTCTGATGCTTTCCTAGAAGGTTTAAAGCACCAAAAACCACACAAAATGTTCTATCTTTTGATGTTCTTCCAAAAAAACAAAGGTCACAAAAAACATTCCAAAGCATTAAAGAGAATGGAGCAGATGTTTGCAGTGAAGTTATCCTTGAAGTAATAGCATGGGTCCATATGATAGACTATTTTTGGCCAGTAAATTTACCTACCAGCTCTTTTCATATCAGGCATAAATTTAATGCAGTTAACAGTTGTTGATGAGTTTATTTTATTAGATATGCAGAAAACCCAGAAAACTTCAAGTAAAGATTATCATACAGGCAGCTGGAATGACAAATTGTGAACTGATTCTGGTCCAAGTTAAGCCTCACGCCAAAAGTACAGAGTTTCAGAAATGATGATGCTGTAACTTTGAACAATAGCCTTCAATACTTTGGTTGCTGGAGAGTAAATACGCTTTACAGTGATAATGTAATATGCTAAGGTTTGTACCACATTTCTAGAGCCTGCAAGTGGACAAAAAACCTGCAACTCTTCTGGAATATGAATCTGATCTATGATACCATCATAAAGAATAATGGATTTCTGATGGAACTATTAGGATTGTTACGTGACAGAAAATGAAACTTAGAAACCTAGAATTAACAGAAACACACAAGGGTAGATAATAGAAGACAAACTGTTCAGTAGTTCTTCTAAAATATCCCATGGTGGTAAAAAATGTAATAGCATTTGTTTCATAAAAAACAAGTAAAGAGCTTCATGTTACAAATTCTTATATAGTATAACTGGGGTCAGCAGCGCTTCATAAAGAAAAATTTGGCCCACTCACAATGCACATGCTTACCTCTTACATGTCCTCTAGATTACAAATGTAAAACAGACAAAGCACTCCGTACTTTTACTGAAGGGTGAGTCACAGAACAAGAACAAAATGCACCCTCCTTCACTGCCATGTATGTCACAATTGGAAGAACGAGACATACATAAACGTGAGAGCTGAAAGCTATACTCACATCTCCATCTAGTGGCCTCTGGTCGTCAGAGTCCCTGGTTGGACTGATGTCCTGCCTCATCACCCAGATAGGCTCCTTAGGTTCATCAGGGGTATAAGGAGAACGGATGGTCCTTGTTTTCACTTCCTCAATAGCCTCTTTAATGTCCTTGATGGCCAGTGAAATTGCATCTCTCTTTTCCTTGCTGTACCTCTGTACAGATTCTCCCGAGCTGGATGTAACCTGAGAACCAGCTGGGATCTGGCCATTACTTTCATGCCCGCCATCAACAAGAGCATGACCATGTTCCAAACTCTGCTCTGCCTCTGGCATGTCTTCAGCTGCCTTGTCTAAGCTCTGGGAGCTCATGCTCTGCTTCACCTCTGCCACAATCTGATCAATGTCCTCCTCTTGTTCATAACTGTCCATTCTTGGGTAGGGCGCAAACTCTGCCTCCTTCTCAGGGCTGTCAGACTCTCCGTCAGACCGTTCATCATAATGGTGAAGGCGGGCACCAAGTGCCTCCTTGCGGTAATCGTCGGCTTCTTCCCTCTCATGCTCATACTGTTGGATCCCCTCCCTAACATCGAGGTCTGGCGTATCTCCTATCTCCTCATACACATGCTCCTGCAGACCATAGTCGGCGTAAGGCTCAGCATACTGTTCATCCTCTCCTCGGTGGAAAAGCCGATGTGTGTAGACGTAACCCGAGTAGGCTGCATTCATGGCTTCCTCGTGTTCAATGGAATGGAAATGTAAGTGGTTGGGCAACGCTCGATTATGAATGGCCT